>NC_050592.1:16426582-16726582 GCF_013368585.1 Megalops cyprinoides
AGAAACCATTTTAATTCTATTGTAAATAAATTCTTTAATAAACTTGCAGAATTTTCAGACTGTATATTTTTCAATAAACAAAGAAGCTGTAGAAATAAAACATGCTTTTATTGAAAGAGTGAAGATTTGTATAGGTCTATATATTGTTTATGTCAACATCAGCAAACTTCCACAGATGTATACTATATTATTTACATTCTGAATCGTCTGATTTGTCTCACAGTGATCGTTAATCTTGGCTAGCCTGATAAGATTCCTACTGTGGGATGGTTATCTAGATATGCCTTGCAAACCTATCTAGATAGAGAGGACAACCTTATTATTCAAGATATCTGAAGTATGGATTATTTATTTCAATTTGTAATTGTAATTACTGTAATTATAACTTAAATAATTACACATAACTTAAATAATTACTGCCACCACATCCAACCCCTTCAGAGCTACCTGGAGAACCAGGTATACTAACATAGATCAAAAAATGAGCGAATTTCTAATCAGCCCCTATTTTCAAGCATTCCACATTGTTCTAGAATTTGAGGGGAATTTTGGGTTTGCATCAGAACCAAGAAACCTATCAGAGAAGTAAAAGGTCAATATCAAATGACTCATGGTGTGTTCACAATATATTAACAACAAAATCTATAACATGCACAAATCCTACCCAAATATCCTCACAAGCTGTTTTTATACATGAGTCCTGGTATCTTTAACTGACTAGAGCAATCTCTTAAGTGATCATTCTTTGTTAACCCTAATGAAAACCTCTAGTGCTGTCAGCTTGTGCCATCACACAGAGGAGCTGGTAAAGGTCTAGGCTAACAAGATGCATCTAATATGCATTTATCTATTAGATATCATAGAACATCTCAATTTAACTTTGGAGTGGAGTTTTATACCTCAAAACACCCCATAGAGCTGTCCTGAAAAATGTCTTGATTACATTACAATAATCATTTAACATGGCTGTATGTGTACCTGGAGTTTAAAATTCATCTGAAAAGCTTTCTGGTAGAAGTTAATAGGGACTGCCACAAAGTGGAGACACAGGCGATCCAAGACTTTTCCTGAATTTCACGGTCTGGTACGCTAGTGGAAAAGGGGTATTTGTGTCAACCTTCAGCTTCCAAAACATCATAACCTGGAACTTATGAGGAATGAGAGGGGAAAACGGTCTCTCCTAACCTTTACATAGAAGACTGCATGCTGAAAACATTGGCTTTCCTGCTATGGAATTTGAGTGTAATACTAATAAAGTGCTCCCCAAAGAAAGAACAAAAACGGTCTGAACTTACCTCCCACGGCAAGTGAGGGGGGACATTCCGGATCTGCAGCTTGCTGTTCCTGAGAAGCAACAGCCTATGTTAGATACTATGCTACATATACAGTGTACTTAATAACAGTGTGTGTATACAGCAGTCTCTAGGCACATTTATTAATAACCTAAAACATTTTTAAGATATATACACTTCAGGTGAGCTGGAGGTATTTCAGCAGTAGATTTAACCAGTTCAACAGGATACTGGCTAGCCTTAGATATGATAGTAGGTTTGTCCCAAGCCCAGGCAAGTCACTTAGACGTTAGCATGTTTATACTGTGTAAAAATGCCACAGGCGGAAAATCTGCTTCGATGCACACACCTAGCTAATTTGTACAGTATCAGACTCTAAAGCAATACATGGAAAACCTCATGAATTGTTCTTATGTGCTACATGGTATGTAGAACCAATTACCTCCAACTCCACATTCCATTCAGTTCTGCCTGTTCATACTTTGTTCTTTTTTTTTTTTACAACTTCATGACAAAGTTTGAATGCTAAGTTCACTTAATGTGTCATTTTTCATTACTCCAAAAAATTTTTTTCCTGATAAACGAGTTTACAAATCCTTGACATGCACGAAAATAAACACCAACAACATACAAGTAAAAGCCCTAAATTCAATCTCTCCACGTGACTGATGTTTCACACCTATGGAAACAAAAAAAAAAAAACCCACTTTCTCCCAAGCTATATGCCTGCTCTATATATATTCAGCATCATTCACAGCAACATTTTTGTTGTGGTCTTACCAAAACAAGGAAAATCACAGAATTCTTCCTTCATCATAAGCTGGTAAGCAGCCATAAAATATTTGAGAACATTTCATACACAAATGAAACCTAAAAGTCAGGAGGACTTTCAAGATGTTCCAGGGTCAGCAGCTTCAGTAGAAATACACCCTGCCATATTTGAAGAGCTAAGGTGGGTCAGGATACCAGGCTGAGTGTCATTTTCCTAGTCTTCACGCAACTCCTATCTGCCAAACACTAAACAGCAAGACAAAAGGTGGGCTATGTCAAGTGCAAGATCAGGGGGCATTCATAAATAAAAGGAAAAACAACATTAGTAAGTTTCAGTGTAACATGGGCCTGCCCTCTAGTGTAACAGAGGCAGAATTGCAGAAGGGCATTTCAAAATGGAATCAAATAGTTTGCACTTCTGTAAAATGTACTGCATGGCAACTAGCATATTATGGGAGCACTGTTAAAGAAGCAGCACTGTTTAATTGTTTTACATAAAACTATAAAAGGAAGGGGTGTATATACTGATTGAATTAGGGGGTCACCCTTCCATCAATTTTGCCCCCGAAAATAATAAAAAAGGATAGCCTGACAACAGTAAGAAGCAGCAAGGCAGACATAAGCAATGGTCCATGCATCTTACCATAAATGAAGTTTGTACCAAGGAAAGGGTGATTATATTACATGTCCATTATAAACAGAGCAGTCTGTTAGTTTTGACTTTTAACATAACATAAGATATTAGATTAGATTAGACTCAACTTTGTCATTGTGCAGAGTACAGGTACAAAGCCAATGAAATGCAGTGTACAAAGCCAATAAAGATGACTGTTTCAACTTATACATTTGCATTTTTTACAAGAAGTGTGTCTGAATATTTTCCAGTTGTTACATTTTAATGCACTCTTAATTTCTGTGAATGTGCAAAAGGGGTAAAGAAAAGGAAACAGGAACTGAAGAAGAAAAAAAAAAAAAAAAAAAAAAATCGGCCTACATTTTGCACAGCAATCAAACAAATTTCAACTTTCAAACAGAACTTACGGTTTCCATTCTAAGATTTGTGGTTAGAGTTTTGGAAAAACACTCAGAAACAGTAAGTTTAATTCTACAATTTGATTATCTATAGGCTATTTCTAGATACACATTTCTGGACTTTAATGGTCTGTAATACTTCAACTGTTTCTACAAAAGTGCTACTAATAATGGTTATGTATAATGTACGTTTACTTTATGGCATCGGTACCAAATAGCAATTAAGAGATTATTCTCATTCTTTAAAATGTCCACCATGGTCAACAACCCAGCCAAACAGCAAAAGCTGACATTTGTGTCAGTGAGTTTTAAAGGCTGAAGTCCTTAGTATGTAACCCGTAATCTGTGAACCCTTGACATGCATAAAAATGTGCCATTTTATGTGACATGTAGGTTGTTTTCCTCACTAAGAGCACTACTATGCAGACAAGTTAGGCATTATTTTTTCAAACAGATATGTACCCAGTATTACCACCTGAAGGAAGGCAGTCATGTTTCAACGATGGCTTGGGTATTTTAAATTAATTTGTTCATTTGCCTGCTTCAAACAAGGAGAAACATTTCTAGATTAACTGCCTTGTCAATATTTTAGCAGATTTACACTTATTTTTTAGAGAAATTCTATGAGTATTCAAACAAATGTAAATGCATATTTTTAAATACATATTTTTACATAAAAAAGAGTGGTTTCTAACTTTAGCTAAATGATGACCATACAATGTTGTCAGATAAAATTTAAGCCCTGTCACTAGGACAGATAAACCTGGATTCATCCTGGGTTACTCCATTTTTTGCAAATACTAATAATATAAATACATTGTTCTTCACCGATATATTAACCTGTATGTCATTTCCTCTATTTCAGAATTGACACACACAGAGAAAAAAACAGAATGACTAATTCACCAATGATCTAATTGGTATAATCTTCCATTTTAATTTTTTTTTGCCAATTTGCTATTTGGGTTAACTGTTCATTTCTGCCCTCTAACCTGACAGAGGCCAAAGTGGTTGAAAATATTGTCTTTATATCAGCTCACTAATAAATCACCTCCTATCCACACTAACACACAGATACCATTCTTTACTACTTTTTACACTATGTTGAATGTAGTCACACAATCTAACTTTTCTACACTGCATTAGGTCCTGCACCTAAAGACACTGTATCAAAGGAACCCGGAAAGAAAAAAACTGAACTTGTCTGCCAAGATTAACCTATAGAACAAAGAGCTTAAATCATCCCTCCAGGAAATCCTGCATTCCTGACATTTCAGCCCCCTCCCCCTCTTCCCTCCACAAGCAACCTCAGAGAGAGCCCCCAAGTCCGGCAGGGGGGACAATGACGTTTTCCCGGGTTCTGCAGTCTGAATTCCCCTGGCTTTGGGGAGGAAGGTGCCCCATGGAATGAGAACTTTCTCTGCCCTGCGGGAGTGGGGGAAGGGGTCTGGTTACTGCAGTCAAGGCAGCTTGTCCCCCAGTGACAGACAGATCACAGAAAAGGATGGGGGCCCTCCCGAAAAAAAAAGGCACACACATATGCAGAGCCCAAGACACAAAACCTGCAACAAGCTACATTATCAGCATACGAGCAGTAGAACCACAGTAACACACCTCTGAGAATTTTTTTTTTTTTTGTAAAAATGTATGAGATTTTTATGTAAAAATCTTAAGAAACAATTCAAAACAGTATAAATGCACTTGCTTTTTGGAAAAAAGAAGGTTTTTTGTTTACATTACACAAAGCCAGACAATAATTAGGTTTACAACTCTCACTTTTAAATAAATGGCCCATCTCGCTTTCCCCTTCATTTTTCCAAACAAATGGCAGTGATTAGGCAACTATGCCATCCAAACAGACATCTAATGTCAAAGCAAGTGGCTGTCCTGGGTAAAAGATGAAATCAATCTACTTGTCCAGCTACTAAAATACAGACCTTAAGGTGGGGAGAATCAGGAGAAATAAAAAGTGAAGCGATGCATTTGTTCAGGCTAGTACAGGCAACATCAAAACCATGTGAAATCAAGACGAAAGTGTAGACTTCAGTGCAGCATGCGAGTGACATTCATTTGTTGGACCCAAGGTAGCAGGAATCACAGCACTATCTACAATTAAACTGTGGGTGTTACTGCATTACAATACATTCATTTACCACATCTTAAGTAAGGTATGTATGTTTGTTGAATAAATTGGAATTTTGTGTTTCAAATGCCTTTGATATTAAGGCATTTTCGCCACTGCGACCAAGCTGTCAGCCATTTGCAAAATAAGGGTCAAGCACACACATCTGTACGTGGCAATTCGCTACACCTGTAACAAAAATTAACACATTTACGATACAGTGTGAATATTTGCTTCAACTGCAACAAAAGTATAGACTCTTGCAATTACTCTTCCCAAACTCACAATATGATGTAAAAGGCAATGCAGGATTGTGTCATTTTTGTTTCATTGAAAGGTTGTGACCTTTCTGTACTGCAATAATTGAATTTATTAGCAAAACATGTGTAGATACACATATGTGAACGGCGAAAATGTTGATTTGATTTTTGCAAGTTATAGAGTCAAAAGTAGATTTCCTTTGTTCTATCAAAAATTACTCTATGAATAATCACAAATTACCCTAAACATGCAGAGAATCTGCGATTCTCACTGAACCTCCTTTAAGAATGATGACCTAAAGTAAATAAATTAGAGTCATGAAGAATGGTTAATTCATCCTAAAACGTTCCAGAAACAAATACAAGAAAAACCTTTAGAACAGTTTACACAGGCCTCCGAGGCCTGATCAGACAGAGCAGCACTGACACACACAGCCTGACCCGCTCCAGACTTCCCCCATGTCTCTCAAAAATAAGGGGAATCACACTTTACATCGCTAAATTAGCTCACTCCTTCAAAAGGCTCAACATTACGATTCAAAACCAAAAACATTTATACTTTATACACTGACAATGTACATTTGCAATCATTTGCAATATGTATTCTGTCACTAGTATTTTTTTGTGTTTTTACTGCATTTTATATTTATTTATGTATTGAATTTCTGCAATTCATATTTTCACAACCACACATTTTAGTATTCCTGTATTTTAGTATATTATACGTGTGTTTTTATACAAGATTCTGTCCGCATGCCAAACTGCCCACTGGGACAATAAAGAATTGAATGAATGAATAATAAATTAAATAGAATTGAATCACTTTCGTCTGTTTAGACACCATAATATTTATATTTCCACAACAGACAGCAAAAATGAACACAAGTTCAGGCCATGTGAATAGGGGGGAAAACTAAGGCACACATGACTAGAAAACCCTCCTTCAGGGACGTCTTTACACTGCTGTGAATATCTGTATCCAGCTGGAGGTCTCTGACATGCCAGGCATGGGGGTGCGAGCGAGCTTCTTTTTTTTTTAAGCAACACACATTTGTTTCTTCTTTTAAGTATCTTTAGCTTATTTACACCTTTAAAAGTCCGAATGGCAATCTGGAAAACACTTATGAACTGCAACCCAAACTGTCCTAAAAACGTAACGTAAACACAACCGCTTTCAGTCTGACAGAACGAGGCAACGCCCCTACGAGTGTCTGTCCGCACGGGTACAGAGGCATCCTGTCATGGCCACGTGGGTCCACAGGTCATCAGGAAGTCATCTGGCTCCCCCAAAACGGAGCAGAGACAGGGGCCGCAGGATTTTTCCTCAGATCCTACGGATTCACAGAGAGCAACATACAGCACTCTGACACCGCCAACCCCCTCCAACACTCACCCTCCCCCCTGTTAATATGTTACACAAAGCCTTCTTATGACTTAGTGAATCTGACCGAAAAACACAGAAATTGTGGGCTGCTTGGCATGTATTAGGTACATTTAAAACATTTTTAACTCTGTATTTATATGACAATATGGACTGCAGGAGTCTGTTTACCCAGCAGGATGTGGGAAGAGAATAATCTTCCATTCGCAATGACTTTCCAAGGAACACACGACTCCCAAGGAAATATTTCAGGAATGAAGTCAGATATAGATGTAGTGAATCATACGCTATGTTTAAGAGACTCCCTATGGAACACCAGCAGTAACCCTGCTCCTATGGCTACTCGGGGAGGGGGGGGAGAGAGAGAGAGAAAAACGTTGGTGATGTATGCATCACCCCTCCTCCTTCAACAGTACCCACACCCTCTTTTGCACAGCAGATTATGAAGAGGCCCAACCCACTACAAATTCCTGTTCCACTGCATGGCTGAAACATGGCTGCAGAGCTCCAACCTCGCTACCTTCATTTCCCCAGTGGGTCAAAGGTTGAGCTGAGCTGGATGGGAGGAGCCTCAGCTGACTGACACCACTAATCCCTATAGGCAGCAAAATGACTGAACCACAACAGGCCTGAAATGGCGAGGCCGAAGAATTCCATTTGCTGTAATACAGTGAGAGCGCCCTACTCCCATCAGCTCCTGGGAGCCACGGCTCTGACATTATGCCATCAGTTACTAACCTTTTCCCTTGTGTTAAAAGGGTAAGGGCAGCAAATGGGGAGCACCTCCCAACCCCCCGCCCCCAGTCAGAGCAACGCAGGGACGACATTTCCACAAATCAAGCGTACTTTCAATGGGGTGTGTTTTACATTTCTATCTTTCTGTGAACTCATTTAACAGAAATACCACCCACCTAAATGCACCCTTGAAGGTAGGAGCTACACAGAGGTTTCAAGGATCAGCAATGCACAAGTCGTATTCAGGCCCGTTGCCTGTGTGAACAAATCTACCACATGACACTACCAATGTATGCATGGGGTTTGGACAGATTTTCTTTTAAAATCTTAACATGAAAAGTGATTGTGTTAATTATTTAAAAACCATGAAACTGACCAACTTGTTTTCAGTGTAGATACATTATTATGTAAATTTGGAAACCTGTATTTGCATACATTGTGAACATTCTTGAATACAGAGGTATGTGACTTTTTTATTATTCTTCAAACAGGAACACATAAAATGTAGAGCAACCTTCTCATTCAAACATTTAGCTGTACCAAATATTTTAAATGTATCTTAATGAATGTTGCATCATTTAATAAATACAAGGTTTTGCTTTTCATTTTTTCTTGCATAAATACTTATACTCTAAATAAGAGTTCTTCAAATAAGTTATGAGTCCCTCTATAGAATTTAAACTTAAGATACACTGAGGAGTGTAAAAATATTTTTAAACATATTCTGACACCACTGTACAAGATAATCTACAAATCTGTCTAACTACTGACTCAATAATTTGTTTAAGACAAACAGAAAAATAGTACCTTTAAAACCTCAGAATATCAGCTGTGAAAATTCAAATTTTTTCATGACACCACTATTTACTACATGCCCCTGGGTTTGCGCATAACTAACAACCAATGACTGCAAACTGTTGCCATTTTGCTCATTGCATGTTATTCTGAGGCCATTTTGCTTCAAGAAAAAAAAAAACTCAGTGTTAAGGGTTTGCATAAAATTCTGGATGTTGGTTCGTTCAGAAGACTGATGGGGACAACACCAAAAATAATCTTGCTAACCCACTCCACTACAGAACTGCAAAGGCCTCCACTAGATATTCAGACTAGGCCCAAACACAAACTAGAGTCCATTTCGTTGCATTACAATGAATCACAATGAATACAAATTAATTCACACTGTGCGGGATGGACACACAATACCGTAAAAGGAAACTACAATCTAATCCACTGCCGTTTTACGCATAAATGTAGGTAGCATACGGTATTACTTAAAAAAAAATGCATACACTGGGTTTTTTGCCTATCACAATGTAGCTGCGCACCCCGAATACTTATATAGCAAATGAAATGAGTGTAAATTACTAATAGGCATTCTATTGAAGTCCATGTTCCATTTCGAACCACAACACCAACACATTTAGATACGCCAAACAGGCAAGCCATTTTATTTTATGCCGTCCACGTGCTCAACACCAAACTGGCTCCTTCTTTTCCCGCTTAGGCACAAGGCCTCGATTTATAACCTCTGCGTTAAACTATTGCAATGTGGGGGGAAAAAACAGACAGTGTCAGGGTGCGTATGAATGGATAAATAGCTTTTTTTTTTTTACATTGGGCCCTTGTCTTTCGCGCTGTAAAACACAGCTGCACATTACCAAAATCAGACCTAAAATTTGATTAAAATAAAAGATTTTTTTACCTTTGTCTTTTCGGTACTGAATATTCCACTTCTATGAGTTTTCCATGGAGTTCTACTTTACCTGAGGGCGAAAAAAAAATAATGAAAATACTGTGGGTCAGTGTTTATGTTTTTGTGACAGTGTCTTTGAGCGTAGATTATATATAAAGAAAAACTGATCTCTCTATAAAGTTTAGGTTAACATGGTGTCCTTAAAACCAAAGGTATGCAAGATTTGTAATTACATACTGGTAGAACGACTAATAACAATATGTATACCAATCACATTTATCATCTCTCATTTAGATACAAATCTCAAATAGAAACACAGGCCTAGCTCTTGTACCAATTGTCCCGCGCAAAATTCCTACTAACCAAGAAAGAGTATTTTTCATATAGCGACATATGGCGTGACATTTCTTCCTTTACAATTTATTTGTTCAGTTATTTACTAATTACTGAATATCCATCTTTTTAAGAGATTGTTTTTTCAAATATTTTTGTAAGCTATGCATCTATCATTTGGTGAATCTTCAATACACAAATGAAAAAATCACTCATTTAATAGACCACGTTTCTAGCAATTACGGCGATAGTGAAAATAAAGTGAAAACACTAAATGTCTCATGCCTGTATTGCAAATCTTTCACGGAAAATATAACCTCGAAAAAAATCATGCTTTCTTCATCCTTTGCTATAGATTTGAATGTGCCATACACTGGACAAGAACTCAACAGACAAAACGTAACAAGCTACCAAAGCATTTGTACAATTATTTAAATCACACTTTACACAGTCACATCGATAGATGCAGCGTTCACTGGCCTTGCATCTCCATGCGCAGTGGAAATGGAAATGGAGTCGACACAGCATATTGCTTCTTAAAAAGTAATGTTTACGTCTTGCACGACCAAATTCGTTTTTAAGTTATCTTGAAAATAACTTCTTACTTGACAGCACAACAGACAGCGTCCGAGTGAAGTCAAGTGGCCATACGCGAAGGGAGAAAAAAAGCTTAGCTAGTTACACCACGCCACTATAACCCCCGATCATGTGCTGATTTATAGACGAGGGTATACTGGCATATTACGATACGAAATAACCTAAGTGAAGTCGATACATCATTTAAATCCAAATTCTACTCTAGTTTCCTTAATATGTCTTACCTGAGAGAGCATCAATGGCCTTCATAGCCCACTTTTCATCTGGACAATCTACAAACGCATAACCAGTTTTAACAAGAAATGGGCCATTGATAGGGATCTTCCACTCTTCGAAGATACTTTCCAACTCCACCGAGCTCGCTTCCTCGCTCAAGTTGCCAATATAAAGCTTATTCATGGCGCTTTGCACAGAAAAAATGCCAGTCTTGCAGAAAGAATTTTGTTTCAGATGTCCGGTCTTTTAGTGAAACGCACTTCCACGGTACACAGGCTAGTAGCCTGCACTGTTTTGTTTATATTTATAGGCTCGGTGTACAGCCTACTCGGAAGGTCTGTCGCGCTAAAAAATAGCAACTTGACTAGATGATTTTACAGCCTTTTTTCTTTTAGGATGGCGGACTTGGCGAAAAGGGAGGAGAGAAAATAGTTTTTTGTCTTCCCCAGAACCCGTTTGGCAGATAGGCAGTGAAAATGTCACACACGTTAATGCTGGCGCCGCCTCCGAATAAAATAGAGAGGGAAAAAAACACTCGGGTGTTCCTGTTTTATGAATAAGCCAAGGTTCAAACTACGAATTCAGCTATCACGTGTGGATTCCCAGTTCCTCGGTTCAATAATGGAATTTAACACTGGTTTGGGAAAATGGCATGGGAACAAGAGTAGCGACCGAGTGAAGGGGGAGGGGTGTTGGGGAAACCTATGTACGCTAAAGGGATTTTGTGTCATCCTCCGTGATCAAATTGGAGTGTCTTTCTTTGTGTCTCGCTTTTCAATTGGCTGTTGGCTAGTATAGTAAAACGGCATTGTATACTCGCAATCAGGGGTCAAGTGTAGCTTTGCGCAAATTATGCAAGAATGGTAAATGTTGACTTAAATCTGTGTTCCGTATGATATGTATCGTACTACTGTTATGGTTGTATTAAGCGGCCTGCTATATCAATTTACAAATCACTGGAAATGTTATTAAAATCATACATTATAATGCAACAAAATCGCCCATGGTGTAGACGGAACGTTGAGTCGGAAAGGTTTCATTGTAGTCGTTTCCTTTGAACACCAGTGACATTTCCTTCATCTCTAAGGAAGATGTATTTGTGTAATGGAGGATTGGTTCCTGTGCAATACATGACCTGTGGATGTGTGTGATGGTGACAAACCAATGCCATTTGTAAATATTTGATGGGTTACGTAAATCTGTTATTAAGCACTCCCCTCTACAAAATAAGGATAATGAATACAAAAAGTCACAATAAATTAATTTTATTGAATGTAATTGATAACAGCACATAGATTTTTTTTATTTAATTGAAAACGAGACTGTCGCTTTTTATGCATTAGGTCAATACTGTTCAAAAGTTGTTTTCTTTAGGTTCGTAAGTTTTACAGTGGTTGCACAACATTTCCAAAGGAACGAAAACACGTTTTTATTCGTACATAAATGTCCCGCAATCACTGCTCATACTGCATATAAACAAGATACGGCCCAACCAAATAAGATGCACTGTACCCAAATGATGAAACCAATCATGGAAAGTTTAAAAACATCTATTAATTGTCATTTTTCAGTGTGGTTTCAGAGGAAAATGAGAAAATGACTCAAAATGGTAAACGAAAAAATGCTACGCACCAAAGCAAGTTTTCAAGAAATAAATATTGTAACGACTACAACTGTTTTTTTTTTTTGCATTGCATAGATGCACCAGGTTCTGTCTGTCATCTGTCTCTCGAAAGTGGAAAGTTCCCTTTGTTGCATTAAAGCTAACATATCACCTTAAGAGACATTCCCGTTGTTACATAGCTCTTATATTGTTACAAAGACGCCATGACACTGGGATGTGTTCGAGTGCAGGAACAAGGAGGTGCTTGGGCACAACTTTCTGCTGCTACCAGGCACCGCCCAGAGGTCAGGGGTCAGGTGGCCTATTTGTAGCAACCGTCAATACATTATGGGTTGGAGGGGCATAGCCTGGTCTTTGCTCACACAGCACCGACATTTAGGTCCTTCGTTGGGTCAGATACGTTGAACTTGTCAAGGTAGGCAAGATTATTAAATGTAAAATTTATGTAGGATAACTGAGCAGGAAATGAACTCGTCAACACCATGGTTTTACCGAACACCGTTTAATTAGAAAATCAATGACCTTTGTCATGGCTTAGTTATGGAATACCAACATTTAATCACATGCACGAAAACAACGTACAGTATATATATTGGACCAATGAGGTTTCTAGACGTTTATACGCCTGTGAGCCTTCTTGCTTGGAATTGTTCTGATAGCGTTACTTTTACGTAACGTTCATAATGCTGTGTGCCAAAGTGGCAGTAACACAAAACAGTAATCGTGTATTTTAGTTCTAAATAACTACGCATTAAAAATCACAACGAGTTTCCATGTACTTAAACATGAGATTCAACTCATCCAGCTACCTGTTCTCGTTTCACCAACGCTTTACACTCCAGCTCGGCTCTCTGTGCTATCCTTGTTGTTCTGACCCACCTGATTGGTGGAAATGATGTTCCAATCAGAGAGCAGCAGCTCGCTCACTACTTGTTTTGCCGGCTGGGTCTAAGTCCTTTCATTCATTGGTGCTCCTCCCTTTGTGAATCAGGAGGCAACAAGGTACTTTATCTGTTTATTTAAAAATGTTCGTTGCGATCTAAGAGTAGTAAATTTTTGTTTCTAATTTTTGTTCGTTCAGCTACTGCATTTAGTCATTTAAATGCGTGATGCTCCGCTTGTGCAAGAAATTATTTAGCGATCTGTAGCTATGTAGCCTATACAATTAGACTAAAACATCTTGTTACAGAACATACTATGAATAGTTTATAATTCAACTGTCCATTGTCCTCATAATTTGTGTGAAAGTTTTCTGTCGCTTAACATGTTGTCACGAGACGTATTCTGTTATTCAATAAACTGTAACGATAGGTCTCTAAGGTTGTAAACCACCTTATCCATACCAGAGGTCCCACGTTGTTAGCTTTTCGCTGTTCTTTCGTATATTAAAAACAGTAGGATAACGGGGTTAGTTTGGTTTTCGTTTTTCTCCACAATAGCCCGAACATCTTCGTCTTTTCAGGATGAAATGAAACAAAAAAGTAACAATTAACGACAAATACAAAGTTGCTACAGTTAATTCGTTTGATATTTTTCATACGTTTTGCAATGTCTAAACGCCTTTCCAAATCTCCGTAACTTTTTCTAACGTAATCCATTTTCAGTCCAAATAAAGTACCTTGATTTTTTTACTTGTTAAACCACGCATAGGCTGTATAGCCTATGTATATCGATTTGCTCGTAACGCAAGCATTCACTGCAAATATTAACGAAATAAATGTTGCAGTTCAGACTGTTCGTTGTTGAAGGCGAAATTTGGTAGATTCTTGCTACAATCCGATCGAGGTAAGAACATCCATACGTTTTGGGCAGGCCTGGCTTGTAGCGTATAAGGGGTAGAGAGCATGCAAGCCGTTAGCTACACCCCCTCGACATTACATAACGTGGTCAAATGTATTATGGAGTACTTAACCAAAGGAAAACTGAAGAGAACAATGCAACTGACCTTTACATTAAAATAATGTCGTAAATAATAGTTTCTCCGATGTTCAAAACGTAAAGAAACATTTTATTGACTGAACTGAAAGCAAGCGGGACAATGGAGCTGCATAAGGAACGATGGAGATTCGTCGATATGACAGCTAAACTAGCCCTTGCAGGATTTCTGTGTAAGTCTGAAAACGTGTTTGGTACATTTTTTGTTGATGTAATGTTGAATGTCAGCGAGTAGGAGAAAATGCCGTATCAAAGGCACTTAAAAGCCACCACATAATGCTGTGTTCAGTTTTAATGATTTTTATTCAGCGATGGTGAAGTAATTTTAGATTCGAAGGTAACTTTTATCACTCAAGGGACAGATAAACTTTCTTTAGCGTTCTTTGAACTGTAGTTTGCATCACTGAGAGACTTTATTAGACTATGTGTATTGCTTTGATTGTCGAAATTAGTGAGAGACATCTCATGCCATATCAGATTTTGTATCTTTGTGGTTTGCTGAAGGGAAAACATTTATTTATAAAGTTTTTATGATGATGAGTTTTTGATTAGAAGTTGTAAGTGAAGTTCCAGGATATATACTGAGTCTCCGTTCTGGCTTCAACAACTATAATGGCTGCTGTTACATATTGAATAAAATTTTAAAATACTTAAAGTGTTTGTTTCTTTTGATTGTACATAATTGATTAATGAACTTTTTAAAGAAATGGGACCTATGTTTTGTGAAAAATGTTGTTATAGTTAAAATATTTCAAATTTAGGATATCATTTTGTAATAATGTATGGGTCTGGCAAATAAATCTGGGCAAAATAAATTGTAAAAGAGAAAATATTGTGTTTTGTGTTTAAACCTCTCTGCTTTGTTTTAGTGTTTGCTTTGTTGTAATTTGAAATCAGTATCATGAAACATTGACTCATCTAAACCATACTTTACAACTTCTGTTGAAGTTTAATGTTAATTTGTGAGCATTTATAGCATAAAAAACTTTCTTATAAACTGTTAGAGTTACTTTCTCAAATAACAACCATACCAAACTGAAGATTATTAACTATTAAGAAATATGTGATAGTAGTGAAGAGGCATCACCTTTATTTCTCTTTGTAGTGAAGGAGGGATACATTTTGTAAAATGTAACCAGAATACCGTAAAGCTTTGTGTATTATAATACCAAAATTAACATACAATCACACAATAATGAGTTTCTACTTAAATGAAAATTGTAGCTGAATTATATTCAACCATATCACTATTTGAACAAATATTTGTTGCACTTTTGATGTTCCATTTTTCAGAAGAAACAAAAGATTATTGGTTCACACCAGAATACATAATTATGGTGAGGGTAATCAGTCTAACTACCTTTCTGCATCGTACTATATGTACTTATGAATCTACGTGTCTACAAATCAAAATGAATACAGATCACAGTGGATGAAGCCCATCCATTGATGGGTCTCATTCTATTGTTGAGTGAGGCTCATAAATATGAAGCAATCCCTGTAATCACTCTACTTTTGAAACTTTGTTGTATGTATTTGTGAGTGTATATATATACATGTGTAAAGAATTCTTTCAGTGGGTATGAAGTTAATTGATTGAAGGACATAAATAGGAAGCAAACTCTGTGTAAACAAACAATTTTTTTTAATGCAGAAGGGGCTACACATCAAAGAACATCTGTTTTTCTGCTTCAGTGCATGTGAACATCACTACCTGATAGTTTCAACTTTGTTTTATGCTTCCTTTGTGCTTTTATACAAACAAATGCGTTTATATCAAAATAAACTTGAGTTTCTGACATTTCTGTGACAACACGTAATGCTCAATGTGTTACGGCAGTCCTCTAGTTCAGAGAGAAGGCAGCAGAAACAGCAAGGCACACCTGTCCCTGTTCCTAGGCCCCACTTAAGAAATGTAACCATAATGCTATTTTATTCCAGAAAAGGGACAAGAGACTAGAAGTGATGGACATGACAAAGTGATGCACCCTGGTGCATTTAAAACATTTAAATAAAAGACAGATTAACTATTTTCACCATGTACACATACAAATATTTTTCATACAAATTGATTGAATTTGATAGGACTAATTAATGTACAGTTCCAACTTGTTAGCAAAGACCTTTAGAACCTTTTAAACAACAGAAAAATGTTTAAAAATCCTTCTGTTGAGACTGCATGTATTACATTTTTCTGATGTAACTGATAGAGACTGAAAAAATATAAGTGATGTTTATATTTTTTAGACAAAATTTAAAGTTTGTATTGTATGGACATAAGATCTAATTAAATGTCTGCATCTTATCTGATGATGAGCTGTTGCCTGTAAATTGTTTTTCATCAGTCCTACAGGCAAATTAATTATTCACCTGTATTATTGTGTCATCTTTCACTGGTGGTGATTATTAAACTGAAACGACTCCTTCATATTACAGATAACTATCATCAGAAATGCCAAACAGATTTTTGTTGATTAGTTTTGTGTTTCGTGTTTTTAACCGCCAGAATTGTGGTCAGTTGCACACATAGACCTCCCTGTGCTTCTCCCTATTCATCACCAAGAAGACCAGTTTGGGTCCCTTACCAATCTTATTTGTAATAAGGTTAGGGGCCAAATCCTCTAAACAGCAAAAGTGAGACAAGGATACAATAACAACATCAAAAGGGCAATGGGTGTTTCATTTCGATTCAAACTGAAAAGGAAACTACAACAAGAATTTGGTGGATACAGTTTATCCAAATATTTAGTTTAATTGGATCAACTTAGTACTGTCCAGGTAGGAGCAATTAATTCATAAGGGTTGGTTATCTCAGGCTAATCCTTTTGATTTGGAGTAGATAGTAAAGCAGAACCTTCTTTTACTTTCTCAGAGATGACAGAGGCCAGAAAAACTCCCTTCTTATAGTGTCAGATTGAGATGATAATTATTTTATGTTTGCCAATCTGTGGCTCATGAGGTTAACACCAATATGGGCTTTGTGTTTGTAATTTTCTTTTGAAAGATGACAAATCAGATTATGATTAAATGTGACAAAAGAGCTGTGTGATAGTGTTTACGGATTTTTAAATTTATTTAAGTTAGTATAACTTTTTAATGTATATTATTAGAATGTTTCTTGAACATAGGTGGTCTGAGGAAATCATGCAGAAGAGAGATTTCATCATCAAAATGTCACTGTTAACATGTTTGTTTTGTTTGTTTGTCAGTCCAGTGTACTCTTCTATAAAAAGTAACAAAGGAACGTGCATGGAGCTTTGGTCATGTCCATCTAGTTTTCATCTGCATCAGCTAATTATGTGGGCTCAATGACCACAATGAGATGCCAGACTTGACCATATGTATGCTGGTTTTTACACCAACACATATTCTTATTTATTCAGTATCACTAATCAGTATGGTAGTTTAATACATGTGACATTCTGAACACTTTTTAAAATGATAAATCACAGATGAAGGCTGAATGTTCACCATATCAGACAATAGTTTGTAATACTTTGTTTTCTGAAATTAGTATAGATAAATTTAAACAGCTAATTAACAATTTGAACAGATTAAATTTTGGGCATTACCTGGAATTAAAATTAGTATTCACAACACCTCAGAATTGTTTTTAGCACCGCTGCCTTAAACATGGCACACTGTAGAATGTACCAAGTAATAAATAGATTTATCCTGTAGATGGCAGCAGTGTCATGCCAGTTTCCGCAAGGGTACATTATCAGAGTACACTCCTGTTGTTCTTCATTAGCAATTGTGAAACCATTTGTTGGAGTCCGTTCACCATTGGGGAGACCATGCACTCTGTGTTCGGGTCCAGCAACCAAGCTCCTTTGGTTCCTGCATTAAGAATTAACAGGTGGAAAAAGCAGTAGTGGACTTCTAGTGCTAAGGAGTTTCAGTGATGGCAGGAAGCTAATTTATAAAGCTAAGAAGATACACTTTTTTCAACACAGGGAATATTTACTTGCACAGTGCTTACTGTTCCATTGCTTTATAATGGACATTGCAGACCACGTAACTTACTTCTGTAGAGATCATGCAACAGCGTTATGAAATGTCCTGTGCCAAAATGAAATAAGAATTAAAAAGTACATTTTTCTCCTCAGCAGTAACGTCTATTGCCTGAGAATACAAATGCATAATTCTTTCAACACCCAAAGTGGAATTGAGTCGGCCTGGCCTATCTAACTAATCTCACCACTGAAAGAACTTTGAAGGCCTTATATTGTATTTGGTAACCCCATGGTTTGAACAATGCTGCTGATCATATGCAGCTAATTGAGATGCAGATATGACAAAACATGCTTCAGATGTCTATGCTGTCTTTAACAATTAACTTCAATCAATGGCTATAAATCTTTTTTTGGGGGATGGAATACTTTGGTGGAAAATTTTCTGTGGACCACGTAAGCATCCACCAAACTCTGGGAAATACACAATAAATACTTTATTATTTCGTAGTACAATACTGGCAAACTGTACTCTCTACTACTCTCTGACCACTCTAAGGAAATAGATACGCTCTAACATTATGCGGCCCTGAATACAAAAAAAAATCCCAAGCCGAGTGCACGTTAATGATAAAAAACGACGTAAAAGAAAATAATAGAAGTCAACATTGCGTATTTTTATTGCACAATGTAGTTAGCTTTATTAAGTATTGCATCTACACATAAATATATTAATCCAGATTTTTTTTTAAAAAAATCTGAATTGGCTGACAACCCCCCACTGACCCGCGGACTACATTTTGACAGTGTTTCTGAGTCGAAAGGTCTTGTAGGACTGCGGATAGACACGTGATTTCTAAACTGCTGACGGATTTTTAGAATTAATCGAACTGTTGAGGGTTGGAGGAGTATAATCGTCTCAGACGGTATGCTTGGTGGCTATTAGCAGGCTCGTTAACTTGCTAACTAGTTATCCAGTGATGAATTCTGAGTCCGAAACCACTTTACAAGTTTGAAATTCAGGGCTCAGTTCTACCCTTTGAGGTAGTTAGCAAGCAAGCTTACTAGCGTAGGCCTAGTTTGCATACAGAGCTTAATATTTTCAGCATATCATGAGCTGTAGCTAGTTACTTTATTCTTACCAAGTGTATATGCTTTATGAAAACGGTCGTACACAGGTCATACGATAACCTTGCTAGTTTTTTTTTTCCGTTGAGTGCTTGGTTAGCTGCTGTAAGCTGTCCCACTTTCTAACACTGAGCATTTTGCATTCCTTGTAGCTTTAAAATTAATGGGAAAAATCAAAGCCTGAACCTGAATAAAGTAAGTTACTTTAACATATCTACTGGAGTGTAGTTGAAATTTTAATTTTAATTGAAATGATCAGACTTAATCTGCTTTTCAGTGGAACTGGTTGGTGTAACTCATGTAGTGGACGCCATCACGTTCTGGGCGCAGGTAATGTACCATTGACAGTACTTTGCTGGCCGTCTGGCATCACCCAGACCCAAGAACAACTAGCTACTCGCTGCAAATGCATACCTGGCTAGCGGGAATTGTAATAACACCAAGTAACTAGTTTAGGTTTTCGCTGAATAAATTCATAGCATTGAGGATAACGTGCGTATAAATGTTACGGAAAACGTGAAATTTATACCATTCGTTGTAGCTTCGAGAATACAGTGTATAACTTTTTTGTCTGACAGTTTTCTTTTGCTGAGATAGCTTAGCCAAACATTTTCTCTTGGGTTTAATAGAAAGTGAGTGAGGACCAGGCAGTAGAGAAGATGGCTAAAACGCTGTCAGAAAGGTGCAATGTCGCGCAGAGGGTGATGGGTAACACCAGTCGGGAGAAGGTAATGAAGCATTACCAGAGGGGCTGCACCAAGACCAGCAGGTTCAAAAGTTGGACCTGTTTTTTTTTTCCTCTGGCCATACAATACTCTGAGGCAGCCATGTCATATGTAACACGCATTGTAAATGCTTCCCACTGATCCAAAAAACAGGCTCTATAGTACATGTTAAGTTTCACGCAGTTCTTCTCGCTCAGATATACGGAGCACTCTTCTCAGAAGATGGTTGCTGGTACAGGTGTAAAGTGCTGGAGCAGATGGAGAACAAGGTGTGTATGATGGGCCCCTTCACAGTCAAGGTTACATGCCTACAAAGTTACTGAGAGCGTTATGTGTTCAACAAGTTATAGCTCAAACCACCTGCCAGAGCTCACTGAATTGTAGAATTCAGCCACTCTTGTTAATTAACTGGGGTGTAGGTGAGTGTTGATATTAAGGGGCTGTGATTACAGTAAGAGTTTAGTGTTTAGAATTTAATTCAGCCACTTAACTTGTTTATGTATTACCCTGATGTTATTCATTGTAATTGTATCCTAATGGCAAGAATGTTGTGGTTTTGTAGCTGGAGAGTCTCATCTGGAAGTTCATAAATTAATTGCAATTAGTATTAGTCAAGGGGTAAAACATGAATGTTTACAATAATACTAGATAAGGGTTTTGTGGCCAGTGGCTTGGTTCATTATCACTGGGAGGGCTGTGTTTTTAAAGCCTGGTCACAACAGCATGATGCAATTAAGAGCCAAAAAGCATGATATAAATTCTGCAGTGTCCACCTCTTCATGTTACATTCATAGCACAGACATGGCTTGGGTGTGTTGGTACATGAATCATTGTTCACATATTTGCAGAGTATTAGCGTAAAGAAGTATTCCAGACACAAGGTCTGAGATGAAGCAGCCTGCATGTTAACACCCTTCCTCTGCATGATGTTGTCCTTGTGTGACCAGTTCCTTGTGTCATACCTTGATTATGGGAACATGGAGGCTGTCAGCCGATCAGCCCTTGTGGAGCTCCCAGAGGAACTACAGACTGACAGTTTGGCTAAGAAGTACAAGTTCTGGGGTTTTCATGTGTCCAGTGATGAAGATTCACCCCACTATCTGCAGGTAACAAAGGACCCTGCTGTTGAACGTGGTCTGCCTTTCAAACTTCTTGTTTGTTCATCCCATTCGAACCCACCCCTACACCCAACTGCCCAAACCAAAATATTTGTACTTGAAACATTGGTGAATGTACAGGTCTAGATAATAAAATGGAAATGGATGTTCTTTTTTAAGTTAATTACATAAAACTACAACGATATTATATCATTCATGCTGCAAAATTAGTCATTGTATGAAAGTTGATTTCAAATGTGTTTTAGCTGAAATGCTCTTGTGTTAATAGTACCCTTCATACCACAGTACTGAAAATAATTGGACATTTATATTTTTAATGTGGAGAGCTAAAGAAAATGCTTGTTTTTAAACCACAGGCATACATTGTGGAATGTTATGTGAAGCTGTCAGCTGAAATGTTTTTGGAGATCACTTATCACAGCCCTAGCGATTTTCACCCTGGCTATTACACTAATCACATGTAGTCATCACTTCATGGAGGGTTTTGCAATGCAAGTCTGATAAATAAATATGCACATATGGTAGACATGTTATCTGTACTGATTACATGTTGAAATTCTGGGGACCCCTGAAAGGTCAGATGTTTAGCGCTTCCAATGTATAGTAATTATTTTACTCTTTACCCTTTTTAAATTTGTTTTACCTTTGTGTTTCTTACCCCCTCATGTCTGGATCACACATATAGGGAAAGACCTTCCTGCACAATTTGATTTATGGAAAGAAGTTGCGCATCCAGAAGAAGTCTGTCTGCTTTGACGGCACTGTCCTGGTCCAGGCATTTCAGGGGGATTTGGACATTGGGGAAGAGGTCCTGAAAATGAAGTTTGCCAAAGTGAATCTCCCTGGCAAGAGAGACTGCTCACACCCCAGCCAGATGCTGCAGGGCCCTTCCACACTGTGGCCTCACTGGGTTATGGAGAGAGGTGATACAGAAGTGGCCATGCCCCCAGGAGGTGTGCACAAACTACGCCCAGTCAACCCAGAGCGCAGACCTCAAGCTCTGAGGTAAGACATCTGCGGAGGAGAGGTCATATTGTCACCTAGGACTGGGGTCAAGAGATAACAACTACTTTTTAGTACACAAATCTTCACTGAAAACAACAGAGATCGGGGGAGCCACCCCTGAGTCTGGACTACCAAAAATGCCCCGCGTTTTTGTTCCATACAAACAATTGATTACACTGTTAATAAGATCATTTATTAATTGCTGAATATAATGTCCTCAGGTTCCTTAGAGATTTACTATTTAGGAAGAGAGAGCATCTGCTGGAAGGTCTTTTGACCTGGTGTTTGCACAGTATATTCATTTTCTGACTTGAATCAGAAAGTATATACACATGTAGCACACAGTTTGTTTTTAACTACTAGTTAGATGTATATGCTAAATGTTTACATACATAGAGACAAAGAGAGGAGGAGTGATAAATCTGAGAAGTCTCTGTTTTATGCGATTTGTGCCCACAGGGAGAAGGGCACTGTTACAACTCTCCAGCCTGCAAACCTCCTAAAAAAGAAGATGGACCAAGAGCTGGTGGAGGAGAACAAGAGGCTGAAGGCAGAGTGTAGCACCCAGCAGCAGAGTGTTGTTCTGCTGGAGAACGAGCTGAGAGAGACACAGACTGAGCTAGAGGTATAGAGGTGCACCCAGGTCCTGGGGACCCTCACAGTATTCACCAGCTTTTGTAACAGTTGAGCTGAATTTTTGTGTGTAATTTGCCTGAGCTGTCAGCTGAGTCTTGGTCTTGATTTGTCTGATGACATCTTCTTATGTTTGCTTTGTGACTCTGCTTGCACAAGCATTTTTTTTAAATAATTAATTTGTACCTCTTGAACACAGTAGTTTAAATTGTCTGCGTAACTGGGTATGGTTTTAGGTAAGATTCCAGAGAAATATTGTAGTCTAGTATTGTGCAAAGATTCCTGACCTCTGCAGTCTTAGTTACAGGGAAGCAAGAAAAAAGAACCACACACATGAAATAGTCTATGCGTTAATTTTGCATTGTATCAATGCAAATATATTATTAATGTGTTAAATGTGCGCGTTGCTACCAGCTGAGATGTGAGGTTGTTATGGTTTACATAGCAGTTCCCTGTGTGGCCTCCCAACACTTTGACCTGGTTGTGTTTGTGCAGAAGATGCAGGAGGAATCACTGAAGCAAGAGAAAGGGGTAGAGAAGATGAAGGAGGAGAATAATGCCCTCCAGCAGAACATAGACAACCTTCAGAATGAGCTGAGAGGGACCAGGCTGGAGCTGAAGGTGAAGGGGAGGGTTAGCAGCCTGTGACACATCTGAGTGTCTGGTACCTGTAGTTTCACATGTAAACGCTTGATGGGCTTGACTTGGTAGCCATGTTACTGCTGCTAAGAAATTCAGCCACTTTTATGGCTACCATTAATAAAGAATCAAGTTTCCTTCAATAGCAATATGGCTTTACCTCTGTACCCTAAAGCTGTGTTACAAACAGCAAAAGAAGGCTTTGTGGCTCAAGGTAATGCCAGATGGCCCAAAATGATATTCTGCCTCGCATCAGCAACATCAACATCAGCAAATTGGTCAGACAAGGTGTGATTGCTGGTCCTTGCTTTCACATTTTCATCAGACAGTGCAGCAAGAGATCCAAAAGAAGGCAGAAGAGGTGGAGAGGTGTTTTGAGACAGCAGTAGGAGACAAACTGGGCAAACTGGCAGAGAGGGTGTTGTCGCTGAGAAGAGTGAGGTACGTTTGTCACAGCCTCTGCTCTCCACAGAGGTGTTATTTGGAGAAATCTTATTGTGTTATTGTGCTACCTAGAGTCCAAGCCTTTAATGGATATTTAGATTCTGTAGGGAAAATCAGAATTTTATATACCTGTCAGGATGTATTCAATGAGTATTTACAAATGAGCCACAGGTAAATGGTGCCTCCAGCACTTATACACTCCCTGGTTTTTATATTCCTCTACAACCTCCATTACTGCCTTTTAAATTAGTCTTCCTTTTTCCTGCTTTTTGTCTTGTATTGTATGCTTGAACCATAGCTTACTTAGTAAGCAGAGTGCAGTGTCACATCCTCAATGTGCTCATAAATATAGATACACAATTTGGGAATGCTCAGAAAAAATGGTAGTATGGAGTGTGGCACAGCTAGACATGCAGTCTGGAATGGTTGTAGTTTTATGAAATTGTTTTGATGTGACCCCTTAATATTGGACAGAGAGGGAAGTCCAAGCATCACTGCATGGGACAGTCTCTTCCGAGCCATCTCCATTATCACGAACAACGGCATCTCCCCTCCGGTTACCATGGAGAAGGTGGAGGAGGCATGGAAAGAGTACAGGCACATGCAGGAGATGCTGAATGCGTGTTCTTCGGTGGGTTTTCCTACATGTTTTGTCCCCAGTGCCTTTGACCTTCCGCATAGTGATTTCAGCTTTCTCCATGATATGTGCAGCCGAATCTCCGGTTCTCTGTTCCAGCAGAGTGAGGAAGTGGGGGATCTGATTGATCATAGGAACAGTGTGCGGAATGCACTGGCGGCTGCTGTGGAGGAGTACATACAGGAAGTCGATGGACTGCTGATTAGCGAGCGCATGGAGACACTTGAGGTGCAAGAGGGCGAGGCTCCCGTGGTCTGCTTCCTGTGAATTCCTGCAACCATGACTCTTACAGTATAGAAGAAACTCATTCGGATGTAAAGCCATGTGTGATGCTTGTGGCAACTCATGAGGAATTTTGTGCAGTTCTGATTTTGACATTTCCAAATTGATCTGCCTTTAGTCACTAGGGTGGAATACCTGTTTTGATGTGGTACAACAGACAATCGTAACATGTGTTTCCACTTGTTAACACCGCTAAATGTTTGTCTTATGTAAAGCGTCAAAGTAGAATGGTTTCTGCGTAAATATATGACTGACATTCCTTATGGTTGTTTGATCTTTTCTTTGTGTGTGTGTGTGTGTGTTTCCTGCAGGATGTGAGTGCATCTCTCACAGCCCTGTTTGGTTCTTTCTCCATGGAGTGTGTTGGAGAGCAGGCATTTGAGCAGTTTTCTGAGTGGAAGAACCAGAAGCAGCAAGAGATTAAGAGCATGAGAGAGAAAACAGACAAGACTCTTATGTCTCTGTGTTTGTTGTTCAGTAACATGGGCAAGGTATGTCACGGAAACTGGGCACTTTGGTTAAGGTCCATCAGTGACAGGGCAGAAATGCATAGGTTCATTCTTAAGGATGTTAGAGATCATGGATAACTCAGGAGAGCTGTACAGGCTGTGTTCCTTTCTGGTTCATCGAAGAGATACAGTTGTGTCTCAGAATTTCAAGTATAATAATAATTTGCTAAAATCAAAATCACTGGTACTTTACATGACCGTAAATCTTTGGTTGTTTCAATCAAATAAAATGGTCTGGATGTAGGTATCTGCTATATGTACAATATATCTGTGTGTGTGTGTGTGTGTGTGTGTGTGTGTGTAGATGTAATGTACAGATTTCGGTTTGAAACTGTCTGTTGCTGTTTTGTGCTCAGTTTTTCTGTTTGTCAAGCACAACATCAGTGTCCTTGACAGACGTCACAGATGGAGTGGACACCCTCCTGAAGAACGCGGAGCAGTATGTGTGTAAAGAGCTGGAAGTGTCCCACGCTGTGAGTGTATTCAGCAGGGCTCAGACTCCTGCCATCCACTGCTTAACACCTGATCACCTGTCACATGCTGTTGGAAAATGAAAGAATTCATTCACCGATTATTCACTGTTGTGATTTTATGTTGCGTTTTAATCTGTTTCTGTAGGAGCAAAAGGATCGTGATGTGGAGATTGTGAGCAGCGCTTTCAACAAAGTGATGCAGCAGATTCAGAAGGAGCAGAACTTGATCTGCGGCATTCGAGAGAAATACCTGCTGAACACACAGGTGAGCGACGCACGGGCTTCTCATATGGCTGAACAGACACCCTATACATCTGGAATACCTGCTGAGCACACACGATTAAAACAGAAGGTCAGCACATTTAGAGGTCAAAGAGATGCCGTTCATGTGCTACATGATGTAACATTGACAACTGGGCAAAATGGGTAAAACGTGGTGACAAAGACAGTCTTTTTAATGTATTGCTGTGGGGCTTGAAGAACTTTTTGAATATGGGGCTAAACATCAGTGTTTGCCGTGATCTTTGCAAGCCAGCTGACGTGCAACAGCGGCACCAGCTTTATGTTGCAGCATATAAAATGCAAGTGAAAACCCACTCCCAAGACTCCAAAGTCTTGAGGTGTGACTGCTTAATAATATCAGACAGTAGGCATATTTTAGCTGTACCTAGTTGTTGTTTATGGATTCTGCCCATAGCATTGTTGAATATAGCTTGCATAATGTGACTATGTAAAACCATCTTGTTATGATTTAATATTGTTTGTGTGCGCTGGGGTGTGATGATATTGGTAGTGGCTAGAGAATGATTTATGTGCGTTGGCACACTAAAAGGATAAGCTGAGAATACTGTTTGGAGTATTTAAAGTTGTATTTGTGTGAACTGAAACTTGATACTTTTGAAAGTCATAGTAAGTATAATTATTTTTCTTCATTGGATAGGATGAAAAACATTTTAATAACAAGCTAATAACAAACCAGTTTTTTTCTGAGTGAAGTAACTAATGTATATCAGTGTCTGATGCGTCCTCTCCCCGGGTATGTGTCACCTGCAGTTTAAGGAGGAGGTTCTCCAGTGGCAGCACAACACCCCAAATGCAGACAAACTCTTCTCCATCAAGAGGCAGATCAAGAGCTTGCGGTCACAGCTACGCTGGAGGCTGGTGGAGGAGGCTGCTGTGGAGGAGGTGAGACCCAGGAAGAGGGTGGAAGTGTGGATGAGGTGGGAAGGGGAGGTTAGACACGAAGCTTGATTTCTTGGAAGGAACACAGTGATAATCACCTAGAAGAACAGGGACTTTTCAGACTGGTATAGACATTTCTGTAGCATACAACCAACATTTCATTGCAGCACAGAGTGGCTGTTTTTTTTCCATGTTTTGACATTTTTGAAAAATAGAGCCACTGTCACTGCTTAATTAATGCAGTTGGTGCTAATGTCAAACATGTCCCATATTCCCCGAAATCACTTTTGCTTTCAAGCTGTGTTTATAGCTTGTGGGGGCCGGGGCGCCCTCAGTTTATTATGTATGGTTTTTTAGGTGTGAGTGAGTGGTCCAGGTTTGAATGTAATCTCCTGGGTCCGTATTTTAGCTTTATTCACTCTGTGCCGTCACCCAGGCTGAAGAGCAAGACCTAACTCAGATTGAGAAGAAGAAGGAGGAAATTGCAGAGACGAGGACCGCCCTTTTCCAGGAGATCAGTCGAGAGAGGGAGGAATATGTAAGCTCTACCAAAGCATTTTTCGCCCGGTCTGAGTTCACTAGGCAAAGCATTTCATATCACTGTTGGGAGATTAAGTGCTGAGCTAGAGGTTGTGAAACATGTCTGAACCAACTCTGGATTTCTTTTCCTGATAACCCAATAGTTAAATGCTATTCAATGTTTTGCCTGTTGAATGAACTCAGAGTTTAACATAGAACTGAGTCCATTTCTGATTGGCTTCTTGACTGAGCAAAACTAAATGAAATTGTTGTAACTGTCATACAGTTTAATCAGTTGTAAGAATTAAGCACACTTAGATACTGTATTCCCAGTGCATTTGCAACCATGAATGAAACAGTTTTTTTTGTCATCATCTTGATTGTATGTAAAGATGAATTCTACCAAAAATAACTTAATACCGATTCTAGTGCCAGTTAACTGTGCTGTATAACCATTTGCTTAGCTAATTGTAATACCAAACAACTCTGTTTCTGTTTATGTCTTGGGCTTCATGAGAAATTCATGTATGAACGGAAATGTTTGCTGACATTCTTAAAAATGTGGTGTAAAAGAATGATATAGGAAGGTACAGCTCATGTAACTAAGTGTTGCTGTCTGTTTCATCTGTGTTCCTGTGTAGAAGAAGCTGAGTGCTCTGGCACAGGAGGGTTTCCCTGAACTCCCTTTGCTCTACCCGGAGGCAGACATCCTCAGCTACAAGGTGAGCGCCCCCGCTGTTCAGGAGGTGGTGCTTTCAGTCTACTGCTCTTCACTGCAAAATGTGTCAGTTTGTATTACATGTTGTTAATGCGTACTCATTGCACCCTGTGCTACACAAATGTACCATCACATTTCTGTAAATAGCAAAAGATCTCACCGGCAAAAGTTGGCAGTGCAGTGTTCCTTACTTGCCTGTTCAAATGTAACAAAGTATCGTAGTGTTAGTAATTTGCAGTGGTAGGCTGTAGCCCTGTGACTCAGAAGAGTGGACGGTTGTCTGCTGTGTGGTAATGTAATCACAGAGGTCTGAGGGTCTGCTGATGATGAGTCTGGACCGGGAAGTGTTTGACGCCGAACCCTTGAAAGACCTAAGCAGTCGGAGGCCACTAGTGTGCACCGAGTTCCAGGGCCAGAGGGTCATCCTGAAGGTAAGTCACTCCATGTTCTCTGTACAAGGAACATTCTAGACTGGCCTTAAACTGTCAAGTATTGTTGCACAGCAAGGTGGAAAAGTGGTTCATATGGGTAATGTTTTGATGGATTTTGATCTTGTGGGAAAGATGGTGATGATGAAAAAAAAGATAACAGGAGTTCTTTAAAGTGTTGGTCATTTGGAGTCAAAAGACATGGCTATAAAGGAGGATAGACATTAATTATATTGGGGATATCCTGTAAAAAGATGTTGATTTTTGAGAATGATTTGAGTGAAAGATGTCCATCATGTTGTGTTCTTAAGGGGAAAGATGTGGATGATTTTAGGTTGCAGAGGAATGCTGTGGATGATTTTGAGGCATCCAGGATCATAGATGTTAATGATGTGGCAATATGCAGGGATACTCTGTTGATGAGGAAGCAGAGGCAAGGATGTTGGAGCGTGCAACTGAGTACCACCGAGCTACAAAGTCCAGCGAGAACTCAGCTGGTCTTCTCCCCTTGATGGCACTTTTCTTTGGCAAGGTAGCACTCTTGTCCTACTCTTGTACTCTTGTCCTGGCTTCGTCCTTTGTCTCCCAGGCAGACATGTGACACAACTGTCTAGAGGAAGCACACATGAATAAGTTAATCGTGAAAAATGGCGCCTCTCTTCCAAATGGCTTGATAAATATCTATATCTAGTATGTGGATCCTAAGTATCTATTCTGAGATGACCAGTAGGAAACAGATCTGCGTTTATAGTAAAAACAGAAAATGCACATTTTCGGGTCTGTCCATATAGAAATCTTTCCAAATACAAGTTTTGATCTAATCTTGCATTTCTGGCAGCTTAGTTTTCTGTTCTGTTGAGCTTTTTTGTTTTTCCTGATGGGAATTTCATCCTATGAAGTCTGCAGTGTTTATTGTAAATTAGTAAAATTAGGTTTGAAACCGTTTGAAAACATGCATGTGTAGGATTCAGCAGTTTCTTAAGATTCACTTAATATCGTGGTGTATCCATGTACACATGTTCCACATCTGTTGTTAAAGCTTTCCAAACCCCTCTCTTTCCCAGTCTGACCCACTGGCATATGTGATGGTCCCATATTTCGCTGGTGGAAGCCTGAGAGCTGTGCAGAAGTCCAGCCCACTGACTATCCCTGTGAGTTTGGACATCGTTCCCTCTTATTTAATGTTTAATTTTCGCGTTTTGGGAGCAGGCGTGTAACCTTCTTTATCTCCCCTGTCAGGAAATCGCCGTGGTGATGAGGGGCGTGGCTCTGGGACTGCAGACTCTGCATGGATTTGGCATTACCCACGGGTCTCTGCACCTTAACAATGTGTTCATCCTCAATCGAGAACAGGGCATAGTGGGTGACTATGACTTCACCAAGACGCCTGTGAGCACCCCTCAATCACCCTGACTTTACATTCATCCAGTAGCCCAGTGCACCTCTCCTGCACTTTCCTTATAATCACTAATCACAATCTGCATTACTTTGTAGGCATTGTGGAACAAAGTATTCCAGCGCTATCCTAGAACACTTGTTAAAACCAGTTAAATCTAGACTCAGGTTTGAAATCCTCAGTGCATTTTGTTGCTATGCACAAGGGTCCAGAGTAATACAACTCCTTAAGGGTGCAACACACCCGACTTCAAAGTTCCATTCTTCTGGTTATAGGTCAGGGTCCTTAACCATGCCAGTTAAAGTATATTTTAAGAAGACCTTGAGTGCTGTGTATATTGACTGTGCATGTAGTTGAATACCTAGTTGGGGCCATGATCTACTGAGGTCTCTCTCTTCACTCATATTTCAGCCCTTGCAGGTTCAGCTGTACTTGTTTCCCTAACATATCCATAGGGATGGCCTTACTTCTTCAACAGAATCTAAATTACACAAGAAAGAACCTGTAACCTGATATGCCTATGATCACTAAGGCATCATAATTTTCATATCTTAGTACCCCTCCACCAGTAGGTGGAGCAGAGGTTACGTGATCACCTCTGTTTCTCTGTCTGTGAACAAGATTTTGGCATGGACTGAATTTGATCAGACATGATCACATAAATGCTTTAACACAAAAGAGAAAAAATTAAAAAAATGTTTACAGCTGCCAATTCTTGCAAACAGCTAATCTTCTTCGACTGATTTCAGTGTTATTGTTTACTTGATTATCTGCTGAAATGTCGTTACCTCTTGTACCACTAGGTGGAGTAGTGGTTATATGCTGGCTTGTGTTTGTCTGACTGAACAAGATTGAAAAAGTTGTGGGTACATTTTAATATCTGGTGTGGGGATTTTTGTCATTGGGTTATGAGTTATGACATTTTAGTGTTGCTATATATTATGGATGTGCTACATAAAATCAGGAGGCATGCATTATGCACTGCTGAGTTCCATTGTTCTTATTGGTAGACTTTTTACAACTATTTAAGTGCAGTATTGTGCTTATGGAAGTGGCTTATAAGAAAGTACTGGCAAGCCAGTTAATAAAGAATGTACCAGCAGTATAATTACAAAATATTAATTTCATGTACAATGGCCACTGCAACTGTACTTCTATGTTCATGATTGAAAACAATATTGAATTATCAGTGTTTTAACAATGTTAAAATAATGTTTCCAACACATAGCAGTTGCCTCATTAGTTTTCTTACAGGCTGTGTCTACTGCTCAGCAGCCTTTTATTGTAGGTTTTATTGTATTATTAATTTGCTTAGCAGATGCCTTTGTCCAGGGCATCTTGCATAGCTTACAGTTCTACATATCCCATGCTGAAGCAAATCAGCATCTGTACTCAAGGGTACAACAGCTGTGACTTTCCCAAGGACCATACTATCGTTTGATGACTCGTCATGTTCCTTAACCTCAGCATTTCATATTGTACCAAGCAAGAAGATTCTCAGCAAACTATGTCTCTGCCTCTGTTTGCTTGCTTGTTTGGTTGGTTGGCTTTTTTAAACCTACGGGAGCTGGCTATTTTTATTCAATGAGCGTGGCTTAAATTGCTTTGCAGAATACATTTCCTGTTTTTGTAATGAGTCATCAGGGCTTTGTTGAAGTTGCAGTGATTACTTACTTTCTTACTTTGGATACAAGTTCCAAAGACACCCCATAGATTGGTATCCCCACAACAAGACAAGACTTGTTATATGAAGCCCATTTTACCAACAGTGTGGTTTGATTGTTAAACATATATCCAGAACTTACTGCAAGAAGTGATTTGATCATGTTACTTCTCTGCCGGAGTAATGATTGATTTGTTGGCGGTTGTGATATCTCATTATTTCATTTGTGACTTCCTCCCCTCATACACATGGTTATCTGTTCTGCTAAATTCATGGATGTAAAAACTGCATCATGCATCTTGGAACTCTGGTTTCTCCACGAGATATGGTGCCAGCTAAAATCTGCACTAATGAAGGCAACATTAAGTCCAATCACTATGCTACTTTGTGCTGAACTTTGTACAAAACATTTAAGAAAGTATTACATTTTAATTATTGCGTGCTGTTTTTAATTTCAGTGGCTACCAGACATGTGATGTGTGCACCATAATTCATTCACAACAGAACACCAGTGCAATTGGATTAAGAGCTCTCCTAAATTTGATTAAAAATGTGGCTCAGAAGGCTGAAAAGAAGCATACAGGCCCTAGCCAGTATGTTTTGGAGTGTGCTGATTGTATCGTTGCCTGCCTTATCAGTGTAGTTTGGAAGCCTTCTGTCAATTCCAGCAAACAACTTTTCAATCAGAAGAAAGAGGGTGGTAAAGGATTCATTCAGAATAAAACTTGTCGTGAGTGCATTTTTCCCTTATCATTTATTGTACATGGAAAACCAAGCAAGGCAAACGTGTTTTGGTGCTAAGCCTTCATCAGGGCAGCAGTATCGCAAAGAGAGTTTAAATGCACACAGATTGAATAACCATCAGGTTTCAGCCTGGCCGGGTTCCCCACTTTGGGATTTGTCGTTTCAGGAGCAGCGGGCGGTCGACAGCGGAATGGTCGCGGGGACCCTCAGCCTGGTGGCCCCGGAGGTCCGCCAGGGCCACCTCCCCTCTCAGACCTGTGATATGTACGCCTTTGGCTGCCTAATGCTCTGGGTGAGACCTAGTTTACATTTTATATCTACATTTAGTCATTTAGCAGACACTTTTATCCAAAGTGACTTGCAAGGCCATTATGGCAAGCGACATCAAATGCAGTTACCGCAGCATAACATAATTGAGATTCATTGCTATGCTAATATTCAGCTATTAGCTTAGCATCAAACATTTATCTTAGCACTAAGTTAAATGATCCTTTCTGCTCATGCTGTGACACTGTACAACTTATATTTGCCTTCATGGGCAACATTTGCATGATTGCTTCATTGACCATGCTGATGACACAAAAGACACATCATTACTCATAGTTTTGTGCTGACTGTGTGCAGCATTTGAAACTGTATCTTTACTCTAATATGTTTCATTTCAAGTGAGTAGGTAAATCATGTGGTTTCTTTTTCCAAGGGACAAATTATAAATGCAATAATAACAATAAACTTAGACTAATAATTGTAATATAATTGTCAGTTTCATTTTAATGTTCTCAAGTTTTTCGCTGTGTGTCTGGATTTATTCCTGGATTTTTCCCATCACTGAACATAAAATGAATTAGTATTCAAAAAGCTGTGTGCACCAGCTTTGCATGGTGAGTGTTAATTTTTGCTACGCTTTGACCAATTTATGTATTTTAATTGTATTTCTGTACTTAAAATGAACTATTTCTCACAGCTGTGTGCTGTATTGTAGTTCTTCGCTGTGGGATGTATGTAAAAAACAATGTGGTCTGGCACTTTGTCTGAAGATAAAGTTACAACATCCTGATTGGTCAGTGTACAGACACACCTTTGTCACACCCACTCTTCCTTAAAGAGGTAGTCCCAGCCCCTGTGCACTTTCCACGTGCGCAATTAAAATAGTGGAACTGATTCAGACACACCCTTTTGATAGCAGTTTAGATATGGTGCTTAGTGTGAAATGCACTGTGTCATCGTCTAAAGTGCAGATATTCAGGCTTCAGTAGCTGTTTTCAGGAAATTATCTCGTTTAATAGAACATAATGGTAAAAATGTCTGCGTTGTAGCTGCACTTCCCAGAATTCAAGTTTACACTGAAGCCTGATGGACTTACACCAGACACAAGTGAACTGAAACTGGTGAGTGTCACACAAAATTTGCGTGTGTATCAAATATCATACACTTACACACAGATATCAAAACTTGCATATCAGAATGTAATGTTTTGAATGTTTTACTGTACATAAATAATCAAACTTAACATAATTTACAGGATCCCAAGCTTGATGCTCTGCTAGCAAAGCTGCTTGTATGTTCTGGAAGATTAACTGCATCTGAAGTTCTGTCTGATGACTACTTTGGGGTGGGCTTTTGAGTATTGGACTCCAAAGGCTAATTAAAGAATAGAACAATAAAGGATTGTTCAAATGTTTCTGTTCTATTGTAAGCTTAAGTCAATATTTTTTATCTTTCCTGCTGCTCAAAATTATTTTTATTTGCTGTTGCTAAAAGTTTTGTTTAAATGTTAAAGATTTACTGAAAAGCTGCAGGAGGCCTTTGTTTATTCCATGTTCAGTTCTGTTGAAATGAACAAATAAAGAGCCTTATGGAGAAAATCTAAGGATACCTTCAAAACCTTGTCCTCCGTCTGTGCTGTCCAGTTCCATACTGATTTTAATTAAATGATGAATGGTCCAAACATACCAGTTGAATGAAGAGAGAGCCCATCACCAACCCCATTGAAACCCTTAGGATGAGGTTAACCAGACCTGGTTAATCACAGATTAATACCCAGAAAGTACAGGTGACCAAGCACTCACAGCAGCTATGTGAAAGGACCATAGTAAACACCACTGTTAATTAATGACTGATGTTAATGAAGACCATCTTGTGTTCTTTTAAGAGGAAACCAGTGTTTTACTTTTTAGTTCATACCAGAAAGGTGCATTTAAGTAAAAACTTTTCACACCTGCCCAACATGAGTTATATGCTTGGAAAATAAGGATGTTTTTTTTTTCACTCTGCTTTAGTGGTAGTGTAGTGTGTTAGATTTCCATTCCTACTGGATCCCACAAATTCAAGCATAATTCCTTAATGTTATTTCTCACTAGCAGTGTGACTCCAGAAAACCACACATTTATGGGAAGATCTGACCTGCACTCTAACCAGAATCCAAGAGTCTTGCTTCTGGTCTGAATCGATGTGCAGAAAACGGCCCTCTTGCGATCAGTTACTAAGAGATATCTGGGTGTACAGTACAGGCATATTTATCATGTTCAGTTGCAGGGTAAAATGATGTTCATTCTGTTCCTTCTGAATGTAGCTGCTGACAGGGGGGAAAAATTACCTGCTCCTGTCTCTTGTCACGTCTCTTTAAGTTTCTCACAAAAAATGCTCTTCACAGAAGATTGTAACCATTAGGCATCACAGATTTTCAGTACGTGAAAGATCTGGTGTCTTTTTAAATATATGTGCAAGTTGAACTGCTTTCTGTCTCCAAAGTCTTTGGTCTTCTGGAGAAGGAAGTCTTTTAGCCTGTAGTCAAGGCTCAAAAAGTGATTGTATGAATCATGTTAATTTTATCCTTTTTTTAACTGGGGAACACAGTGGGGCTCAATCCATAAGAAGTGTACCAGTCAACCAGCACGTGACCAGTGCTCAGCAGAAAATGGTTACAAACTGAGCATGGATTTGCTAAAGAGTTATCTGTGACCATCTACTAGATAGTCAATGCACTTGACTATGAGTAACTGATTGACAGGGTGTAGTGTTAACTTACAAACCTCCCTATAGTATATCCATTGTTTCCACTTACAAAAAATTATATTTTTACAATTCACATTCGTCATTTCTAGTTCTGTAAATGGTAGAGGAAGTCTTTGTAATCTACATTTTAAACAGAGTATCTCATTCTCACTGGCTACGTTCATTTAACAGTTCCTGATCATTCAAGGCGGCTAAGAAATCTTTCCTAACAAGTGTACACCCACAAGCACACACATTTTTTTTTAAGATTCATGTTATCCACCTGTTCTTGAAACAAGCTCTGTCTAGAGCTGGTAGTTGGTGGTGTGGCAGGGAATGTGGTCTGAAACATATTCAGATGAAAACCCAAAGGCTGACTCACCTGTGTTTTGTTAGCCACATTAACTATAATTAACAGCAATTGGAGCACAATTAAGCATATGTATGCATGGCTGTTTAACTACTGAGTTGGCTAAACACTGAGCTGTGGTGACAGAATGCCTCTTCACATTCCAGGCAACAGGTATGGAAAGCTAGCAATGAGCAAACTACCAATCAAATTTAGGTGAAACTAAAGACATCAGAATGTGAGGTCACAGGGATTAGCTTTTAATTTTTAACAATTTGCCGATTGCTGGTTTCTGGGGGCTTTGGATCTATAATGAAGTGCCTGCCCCCAAAACTGTTGACTTAAAACAAGGCGATGAAGATGACTGATGAAACAATTAAAGGTTACATTAATCTTCCTTACAGTTTTCGTCACTCTGCCGCCTGTCTCTTCTGAATAACTTCCACTCAAATTTCAGTTATTTCTGTCAGAAGGTGACATCCCTGTGTGCACCTGAATGCCTCTGTCTCGGGTAACGGTGTGGCAATTCATCAGAAGGGATCAGATCTGATAGGTGACAATTCAGTTTAGTGCGTCTGTGATGAGAGGAGAGGGGCTTGCAGGAAGAGTCTGCATTAACAGGGTTGATGGCAGAGGTTGTAGGAAAAGTGCACTGATCCAAGGATCCATAAACTTGAGAAATGTTAAGAATTACAGGGGGTAAATAAGTCAAGATGCTGCATTAGGTATCTGTAATGTACCAGATGGTCATTGGTCTCCAGTCCCTGTTCAAGAAGTACTTATGTCAATTTCCAGCCATTTAAAAACATTAATTTAGCTTGCACCCTTATCCAGGGTTACGTGCAGAGTATTAGAAGGTGAACATAATTACAGAGTGAAAGAGATTGACCTATATAAGACTAAACAACTTTACATGCAGTGTAATAAGCAACTCCAAATTATGGCTGTTTTCTTGAAAATTCTTTGTTTCTAGTACAACTATCATTAAAAATGTTTTTTTTTTTTTTTTTTTTGCTTGAAATTATTTGAATATGCCCTTAAGGAAGATTTAAAAATAATAAGCATGTCCAGCCAGACACTTTCCCTGGGTTTTATTTTCTCACAAAACAGCCCTCAGTTGTCTTTTAAACCCCCCCCCCCCCCCCCCCTTTGGTCATGAAACAACTCCCGCTAGCTCCCCTAAGACACCAGTATTTCCACCACACCAGTCTTCCTGTTGCTTGACCTTTAGTGCACACTTTTGTTCAAGACTTTTAAACTTTGCATTCTCTAACGTGGAATCCTGGCTCATGTCTGTGGTAACTGCTTGGTATCAGCGTTGATTTGGGTTGAGGATTAACCCACTTCTTCTGTTGTTGCATCACATAAGTGTGCTGATTGAACAATTCAACACCATAGGTTTAAAAACACAAATGTAATGATGAGTAAATTAAGCCTTAATTGGGAAATAAATCTGCCTGAGAACATTCAGCATCACTGAGGGAAAAAATGAACAAATTGTAAAAGCAGGAGACACATCGGCCAAACACTGTGTTATTTGTGAAGGATAGAGGGTGACTAATCTTGATGTATACCCTAAACCTCACATGCTGGCCATCTCAAGAATGTCCGATCCAGGCACAGTCATTGTATTAGCTTCAATATTTTGTGAAGAATGGTATTTAAGATTTTTTTTATGTTTCTTAAATATGATATCATTAATCTATGATTATTAATTACTTAGTGAGATAACAGCCCAAGACCCTAGTTATAAAACAATAAGTACTTTTAATAGTAGCCGATGAGCTATAAATGATATGTTAACAATGACCTGGTAGAGAAGGAATGCCATTTTGGATCCTCTTGTCCAAATAACCACTACAGTCATACAAGCAGGAGCAGCACTGTTACCCAAATCTTATGGAGTCCAGATAGAGATATCACTGGGCATTATAGGGAAAGTGGAGTAATAGAGTTTGGGATAGGGAATAGTGCAAAGCAGGTGTTGTTCAAGGGCTGTGACTACACTAGTGGATTCCAGTATTTATTCATTTTGCCATCCGGTGATAAAAGGAAGATATTGTTGTTACCTTAGGGGAGTCACTGACTCACTTAGAGACTGAATGAGGGACACTGTTGTATGTGACTGTCTAGTCTCTGCTTAAATAGCATCTAATGTCCACAACCAGGGAGCAGATTCAGATTCAGACCAGACCCAAGCCTTGAATGTTGAAAATGCCAGCCCACTGCGTACCCAATACTTTCGGGTCCTTCAAAATTTCCTTTCTGATTGTTTCTGCAATTGTTGCTGACATTATAGAGGCTGTGAAGGACAGGAAGTATGGAAATGGCACAGACAATGCAGACGTGATGTCTCTGCCCTTATGTTGTGAAGACAGGGGAATGCCTTTGATTATCCTGTTCAAATACAACAAGATGGTGCAGGGGGGCTGTTTTATGATCACCGAAACACCACAAATCTATCCGGACACTTCAAGAAGAATCTAAATTTCTGTCTCATTGAAGCATGCTGTGGCAAGGGCATCGCATCAGTGACTGTTTCATTCTTATTTACTGAAAGAATCGCAGCATGCTGCCTGGTAGTGGAGTATTCATTTCAACATCTTGTGTACATGGCGAGTAAAGGCAGATTTAGGACGAGAACAGGGAGACTGCCACATCAGAACCATCTGCCCTGCTCAAAATGTCACCGACACATTCCATTTAAATTTTTATGAGGCTTGCTGCATGCAATTTACAAGAGATGGCTTTTTTCAACAGGCAACTCAAACCCCGTGCAACTTCCTTTCATTTCCATTGCATTGCACAGAATTAGCCTGTGAAACGCAATGATTCGATTGTATTTGTTCCATTCAACCCCTCCCAACGTGTCAATTTTGTCTTCTTTGTTCGCTTAAATGAGGATGAAGGAACAACTTACTTTTCATTGCCATAGTTTTATTTTGATAGTAGTAAACCCTCTGATTACCTCAAAGGTTTTAATGACACAAATGGGCTGTGATTGGAGGGACAGTAATTGCAAAAGGACTTTAAATTTAGCCACATTAGCGGTGGAAAGGGGGCTGCACGCTCCTCTGACTTCAGCACAGAGATTACAGGGGGGCGTTAGAGAAAAAGAGAGAATGAGTGATAAGGGGCTGAAAGGACCAGAGCACAGACAGCAGGAACAGACAGCCTAGTTGCAGGAAGGAAGCAGCGGATTAGACTTCTGTTGATTCTCTGCTATCTCTGCGTGCTCACTTGTAAGTTGCAATGCCTTTCCTGTTTCAGATTTCATTGATTCGCTATAATAGAAAACTCCCAGAGCCCTCAAAAGGACACAACAAGGTGACAATGAAGAGCTAGTAGAGTGGGAAAACAGGGTCTCAACCACTCCTGGGCAATGCAACAGTGTAACAGTCATGTTAAGGGACATAGGGTAAACATTTCAAGGCTGTTCGTATGATATTATGTTAAATATATTCAGGTTACTACGATTTTTATTATAAGACGGCACTATACGCACAGTGTTTCACTTATTTTGCTTTGGTGGCAGATACACTGATCATTTGATTATGTGGATAGGCAGAGAACGCAAAGCCCTTAGTGTTCAGTTTTCCAGTTTGTGTTGAAACTTGTCAGCTGTGTAAAAGCATGTTCTGAGTCTTTCATCTATACATTTGTCTGTGGTTTTCAGGAGTGTAGCCTGACCATAATAAAGACTCATCTCAAGCAGCTAAATAGGAAAAAGTCTACTATTCTTGACATTTTCTATGCTTATAAATTAATACTGTGAAACCCTAGCTTCCATTTTAAACATTTTTTTACTTGCCTTTCCTATCACAAATGACCCTCACTCCACACAGAAATATCATTCTCTTCATCTTGCAAGGTGGCCCCAGTATTTGTGAGGCTAGTGACACAGACATGTAGCATTGCTGTGTTTGTGTCCTCTCCTGGTTTTCCTCCTGAGAACAGGACTGCATTGGTGCCCCACAACCCTGTGTCCAGACACGTTTTCATTAGCAGAGCCAAGAAAGCACTTCCAGAATTAGCAAAGCTCAATACATCCGTCTGAAAGACTGGATTGCATTTTCATTGCTGTGTGTTGAATAAGCGGATAGGAGTAATCTCAAACACTGAGTGATTGACTTCTGACACCACTGCCCTTTTTAGCTCTTTATCAATATGTTATCCAGAATCACGTTATGCTTAGTTGTTGGCTTTTAGGTAACTAATAATTCACTTTTGAAGCTTTACAAAAACTAGAGTACATCATGTTGAATGCATACAAACCATATGGAGAGCAATACCATATTGTATACAGAATGAATGTACATGGAATGTGACCACACTGTGTTTCTGCCATTGTCAAACATGCTATATAAAACCAAGAGTAAAGATTCTACGGTGTACATTGAAAGATCTCCACTGCATAGCTGAGCCAAAAAGTTCTGTTACCAGAACTTCTCAATTCACCCAAAGACTTGAAATAATGAAAACTACTATGTCCTCTGGTTTAGCTAAAGATCCTGGGTGATAGTAGTTCAATATGAATGATCATTAGCAGATTGGTTTCAAAACGTTTGTTACAAAATCCTAGAATGTAAATTTCTTCATCTCTCTGAATAACATTATGTCAAAATAAAGAACTGAGCTGGGTTTTCCATTTTTTGCAGATTCATCTTTTTTCCACACCCTATAGTGAATATTCATTATGTGCAGAGATTCAGAACTCTCAAGTTTAAAAATTTCAACATAAGGAAGTAGTCTTCTGGCTTAACATTTTGCAGGGTGACTGGAGTCAAGTAACAGAGTGTGCTGTTTCCCTTGTCATAAAAATGCATGAAATGTTGCAACAGTTGACAATATGATAATGAGTTCATAAGGCAAGTAATATTCAGCATCACAAGTAGATTTGTGGTATTAATCAGAGGTTATCATGGTCAGATGTCTGTATGGTGAAACAGAAAACCTCAACACTTGTGTATTTCACAGCTTCTGGGATGTGCTATTTCATAGAATCTTGCTAGTGCTAAGAATTCAAAACTGGAAAAAGGGTTGCACAGAGAGTGAGCAACAGACCTTCTGCCATAAAAAAGAATCGTTATATACAGGGCCAAACCCTTTCCACTGGTGCACCAATGTCAGACGAAAAGTTGACCCTACCCTGTCTACAATACAAACCTTAAACCTTGAAGTCTACTTCAAGGTAATTGCTCCTGCAATTTGAACAATGTTCAAGTAATCTTTTATGAACCAAAATATTGTCCAGCACATGTTTTGAGTTAAAAAAGTACTCAATTTACTGAAGAGGAATATTTTTGGAGTGGACAGTGCAATTGGACAACATGAAAATATTTTGATTGTGCACTATCCTCACTTTAAAAGAAAAATACTTATCTGCTTATTTTTTAAAAGCAAGGGAATATTTCCCATCAGGAGGTGCATTAAATTGATAAGAACAGTCGTATGTATGGACAAAACTTGTTATTTCATAAAGCAGGTTACATTTGTATACCAAAATCTGCACATTTTGTGATACTTTTCTTATGCATGAATGATTTAATTGTGATAGGAAGCTGTTTAGAAACACTCTTTATGTACTGTAACCCCTTTTCTTTATAAAACATCTGCAATGTTTTTCCAGATTAAACATACAGGAAGAAACCATTTTGGCATTAAACAAATTTGATGCCAAAGTGTGGGTTTTAATATTTAATTTGCAATGCTAATATTTGTATATATTCACATTCCATTGGTTAACAAACATACTACCATTTTTATTCAAATAGGAGTTGTGTGAGAGGACTGTGGGGTTGGAAAGTTGATCTTGTGATGATGACACCACTTGAAGGAATTGATGGTGGTCAGAAATGTGGATCTGTGGATCTGTTCATGCCAGTTGAACTGCCCTGAGCCTGAGTGAATTCTAATGTGGAGAGAGTGCATCGGAATGGAAAATCTTGTTTATAACCTCAGCTGGGGTCTTGGCCATCAACCCAAGTGTTTAAGACACAGACCTCCATCGATTTTCATAGACATGTGAAGCGCAGTCATAGTGGTGATTCTGATTCCGCATTTTGTCTGGAGATGCAGGACAGATGTCAGGTTGCGTCTATGTGTGTTACAAATGATTTCTGAAATGGTGTGTCAAACGATCTATCTACCATGCCATAAACCGCATTGCAAAGATGACTCATGAAACTGTAACCTTACAGTATGGTTATCTGTAGAATGCAGTTTTGAACAAAAGTAACTGCTGGGTATTTTGGTTGCATACATGGCTCATTTATTATTTTCAGGTCTCAGATTTTTAAAAGTAACAACCACTAACACCAGCCCCTCTCCAAGTTCAGCCTTTCCACTTCTATTCTGTCTCTGTTTGTCTGCAGGTATTGACACAGACATGTACAGTAGATGAGTTTTGAAACAATTTTTACACTGAAGCCTAAACAAAAACTCTGTCTCTATATACACCTTTTCTCTTTAATGGTGCTGCACCCTCAGATCATGATAAACTTCCTCAGAAATTCCTTTGAATTCCTAAGAAGTGAGTATCCATTTGGCCGTTAACTTCATGGTCAATGTCAATTACTGGAACACTGGGGGTTTTAGCTGAGAGCCCGTACTGTTCAGTTTCCCGCTCCTTAGATAAAGAAACTGATAGACACAAGGTAATGGACAGTCAGCAGTCAAACTTTTAAGAAGAAAAGGGTGTCATGTTCATAGCTTTGTCTGGAGAAGGGTCCAGCTCTGGAGTTCAAATGAGCATATTTTGACTTGCTATCCTAGAAAATTGACGAGGCTTCAGCAGTAAAAGGTTAATCCTGCACGTTTTATAGCTGACCATGGTCAGGCCATTTGTTTGTGAATTCCCTGTCACATAAGAAACGTCTGAGATGCTTCATATGAACAATGACTGTCATCCAGACAAGAGCCTGTAATACCCCTCCTGTTGTTTTAATTCATATAAGATGCATTTTGTTTTCCCGATTTGCTTCTTGTTAGGTTTATGTTAATGTTGTTATTCTCAGCTTGCGAGCTACTTGGAAATGGTGACAGGTCTGACTTAAAAGAGAGTATGCATATTGCTGCAAGACAAATTACTGCTATCAAATTCAACACATAAGGATATTGTTTTGTAGATATCTGAAACAGCTCACATGGGCTGAATTTCACACTTTCGCAAAGTTTCACTGACAGTAAGTGAGGAAACCTAGACACAATCTAGCATTTGAGCCATGCAGCGTGAGTCACTGAAATTTACAAAGCAACTCAAAATGTCAAAACATTTGTCACAGGCAACCGGGATCTGAGGAATGGATTTAGGAATTTGGGGTCTTGAATGTGGAAATGCTGTCAAAGGTTTATCTGTGACAGAGAATTGGAGTCAAAGACCATGATCTGACATTCAGACTGTTCTTTAATGTCTGACATCAGAACGCAACATGGTACCTCTTGTGCCTTTTTGTAATTGACCATTTTAACATATTTTTTCCTTCTGGGGGGCTCAAACCTTTCCTTTTCACATAGAAATGGATTTCATTTTTTCTGTTTATTCCTCAGATGAACTGACAGTCTTCTGTAAAAAGATGTTCATAATTTTACTAAGCCACTGGGAATAAATGTGCTTTTTATGTCCTTTTATACACTGCCTGTCAGCTGATACCAAATTGAAAATGTAGGTAAGGTAAGGTAAGATTGTTCTCATTTCTGCTGAAACTCTCATCTCAGGACAGGGATGCCTTTGGTTTGACGAAAGGTAGGTATGTCAAGTATGACTCAACTAAAGCGTCTCTGATGGCTGCGTTTGAGAAAATGGTGGAAGGTAAGAACATGATGAGATCTGGGAGAAAAACTGGTGTGCTCCCTTTAGATCTGCATGAATATGGCTTGCTGCCTTTTAGTTGTTCACCTGTTGTGAGTTTGGGTTCTGTAGTCAGTAGTAGTGACTCACTGTAGAGCCCTATTTATTGCCTGTTTGACTTAATCCTCTTAGCAATTTCACTCTTTCTTCAGTGGAAAAGGGGATTATGTTTTCTCAGCATTGTGGACTCAGAAATAGCGTATATTAATTTTGCAGCTGCAAAACCATTTTCATGAAAATATAATGAGGTTAATCACACATACATCCACAGAGCCTTCTTCACCCTTGCTGTCTCAGAATAAGCATATCCCTCCAAAGTCTGACTCTGACAGCCTTGTATGCCATTAGCACACCCTCCTGAAGACATACATAAACTACCCATTGAAAGGTACAGGTTATTTCGTAGTGATGGACACTAATCTTAACTAACCCACTTGATTCTCTTAATTTAAAACATTTCATTAGTATATTTAGCAAGAGACAAGAATTTCTCTGATCGATTTGTTTACGCTGCTAAATAACAGTATAATTAAGGATAATCAACAAGCTTTTAAATAACTGAAAATAGCAGCAACATGTAGTACTTTGTAAATCGAATTGTCTAATATCCAAGGTTTTCTAAACGGGTTGAACTGAAATAACCTGACCGAATTCACACCAATCTCTAAGGATCACTTTAGGATACCCCTTCTGAAATGTTTACTTTTATTCCCTTGTAGTTTCTCAAGAGAAGTTGTTAGGGTTTAGAAAGATTTCCTGTCTGCGTCCGACTAAAGCAATCACGCTTATCGTAAAGGTGTTTTTTTAAACGGTGACAGGTAATTGCGTGACGCGCCGATTTGGCAGGGCTGCAGATAAGAGAAGTGCGTTCGCCTGTGGGGCTGGGGCGCCCTCCCCTTTGCGCACCCCGCGCACGACGCAATATAAAACCCACAGCATGACAGAAACTTATGAGAGCTCAGGGCAGCTTTAACTGCGGACCACCGACGAACGGGCCGATATAACTTCAGTCTTCGCTACTGAAAGTGAGTAATATACCTTTTAAGACAAATATCCAATAAGTCGTTGGCGCTTGCGTCTTTTCAATACTATTAAAACACTAAAATTATCCATAGCGGAACGTTGTGATATAATTACAAATGTTTTGTCTTATCCCACGGAAGTGCTCATATGTTTTTAACATTAAAATGAAAAGTGAAAAACAAGGAGAAATTACATAAAATGTTTTGGGGTTAGTAATTTGGCTTAATCTGCATGCTGGTATCCTAGAATCCTACAGCTAGGGTGTCAAACAGCTGGAAAAATAGTATTCCTTGAGCATTACTCGATTCAGTTCATGTTGATTTTTGAAGGAATCTCAGCTGTTCATTCATCCCTATATGGCTTACCTCTGGTCATTTGTGCACTTCATGAAAGTGAAAAGATCCTTGATCATTACACAGCAAGGGAGTTGTTTCAAATACAGCCCTCAAAGGTCTTACCCAAAAAGACCTTTTTTATGAATAACATTTTTGTTCATTCATAAAAGTTATTACAAGTTATTAATATGTTTGAGGCAAACCCACAAATCTGACAATGCAGTATCAAAAAAAAAAAATGTGAGCAATAATTGCAACAACAGTCAACAATAAAGACATCACAGGAGTAGTACAGAATCAAATGCAAAGGGAATCTAAGCATTTTCCTCCCTTTCTTCCTGGTATCAGTGCTGATTGCGTGCCTTGGTGCTGGCAAGTGGCTGTATCTGTTATACAGTTGTTCTGCAGCTCTTTGCTACAGAGTGGTATCATCACCTCAATATTAGTCAGGTCTATAAAATGTGTGTGGAGTCATTTGATTCTGAGAAAATGATTCCCTTATATGACTGTACTTTTCACCTTTTATTTGTTTTAAAGAATTAACAGTTTTAAATACCCGTAGTTTAGCAAATAGAATATTTTCATAGTTCTCATAAATTTAAAGCATATTTGTCTTTGTGCTGTATACCTTTGTCTGACTTCTGCCACCACCCTCTGGGATGTGTTTTCCGTTTTTATCACAAGGCATTTCATGTGTAACCTGTATGTGTTTGACGCTACTATGGATGTAAAGATCTATTCTCTATTTACATGCGACAGTTTGGTGAATACGTTTTCCATGTTGTGATGCATTTTGCACAGATTTCTCAAAAGAATTTTCAGCTGTAGCTATGAAATGCAGAATGGAGTTGACAGTGTGAGCACAGCCTGTCCTCTGGGCAGCCAGATCTCCCTGTGTGCACAAGTCTCAGTATGCAGGCTGTGCTGTCTGAGCTGGTGATTTGTCAAAGTCTTACTGAACCTTTGGTGTTCGGGGATTTGGTGTTTCTGGACCATGAGTCACGTTTCCCATATAGAAATGCAATATATTACAATATATTGATAAATGTCTTGTTCAGACAAATAACATATAGTATAATGAAATATACCAAAGTATAATGAAATATATAACAATGAAATATACCAAACCGGTAATAATTTACATATTTTACATATATTTCTTGAGCGAAAAATATATTCTGTTGTATTCTCAATGTATATATTTTCTCGTATGGGTTAACAAATTCTTCCAATGTTTGAGCCAAGGGATGATACAGTCACATCCCAATATGACTATTAATTACAATGCTCTATGCCATGATTTTCCTTTGACTTGTAATATTGTTTGAATCAAAAAGGACCGATATGTTGTTACATACCAGCAGAATGACTACACTTGATTGTCGCCATCACAAATTTGTTATTGTGATCTGCATCTTGCTGGAAGGTGTGCTGTAGGTACTCTCAGCCCTTAACAACTCATGTAAAATTATCTTAACCACACACAATTCCAGTCCTAACCAGTTAATGTAAAATTTTGATCTGTAATCATTTGCTAAGGGTAAAAATTACCTTCACCTGGAAAAATGCAGTCTCTGTCAGCTACTTCAGAACTCATATTAATTGATGTCACCTTTCAGTGACAGTGGTGCCAGATATCATCTTTACAGCATTACTCTGGAAATTTCTGCTCGTGCTCTGCCATGTTCCCATTATAAAAGCCAAAGCCATAAGGAAGGTAGCTTTTTAAGTACTCTCCCTTCTTTGCTCTTTTCCCTCTTGCTGTCGGTTCTCCTTAGCTTGTGGAAGATGCGTCCGACCTTGGGAACATGGCTGGCCATTGCAGCCTTCTGTACGCTGATATGCATCTGCACAATGGCAGACGCATACCCATCCAAACCAGACAACCCTGGAGATGATGCTCCCGCTGAGGACCTTGCCAAATATTACTCTGCCCTAAGACACTATATCAACCTCATCACACGACAGAGGTGAGTCGTGGAGACCGACACCTTACTGGAAACTATTGAAAATATATAGGGGTGTTGTCAAGGGGTTATTTTTAACTTTAACTATTTATTTAATTTATGGTAGTTAATGGAAGACAGGAACATTTAAAATGAATAATGGAAAAAGGGGGTCTCACAGTTTAGATTGTAGACATCCAAAAATGGGGGATTTTAAGAAACCAATCTAGCATCTGGCAATACTGATGAGAGCGTCTTAGTGATGATGCTCATCATAAAATCACATTAAATTCCATCATGTTTCCAACTCTGTATAAAAAGAGAATTATAATTTATAAAGTAATGTAGTGGGACTTTGCAGTGGTGAAAAAAGACTGTTCATAAACTTTTTCATAAATATCATGATCGACTTCCACTCCATTCAAATAATATCCATGCTTCAATGTGAAGCTGTGCCTCGTTTTAGAACACAGTTTTTGACACGTTTTCAACACCATAGAGCTGTGTTATTTAACTGTGCTATGAAACAGGAAATGATTCTTTTTGTCACTATCTGCTACCCTAATGTTCACACAGGTATGGGAAGAGATCAGGGCCCGACACTCTGATCTCAGACCTGCTGCTGAGCACCGAGAGCATCCCACGGTCAAGGTATGAGTTGATCAGGGTATGGGGGAAGGTGTGTTGGTGGCAGGGAGGGTAGTTATAATAACTCAGTGCAAGAGGCTACACACACTGTGTAATAATGTGCCGATAAATGTTTGGTTTCGAGAACACTTTGAGGTGTTCTAAAATAAGACACGCTAAACCTCAAAGAGAGCCGTTTGAAAGTTATTTGGCATGAACCATGACACCATAAAAACAGAAAGCAATCAATCAGAGAACGACTGCAATGACTGCATTATAATGCAGAGATCATGATGAAGTACTGTGGTGCTTCAAGATGATAAAACTTTGACTGTAATTGTGCCTCTCAGTCTACTCAGCAAGAGCTCATTTGGATTTTAGGGAGAACATTGGTGCTACAATAATCTGTCTGTTTTTCTTTGCTCTTTAGATATGAGCAGCCACCTGTGTGGTGATGTCAGTAAATTTGTCTGCATTGCACCTCCCCAACATGAATGTTTCAGCATCACTCCAACGCTATCGGATCTCCAGCTCACCAGCTGCATGCAATCACCACTCCGACATCCACAAGGAAACTACTTCCCACACCTACACTAATACTGTATATACATTATTTGTGCATTGGTCCTGTAAAGACAACATAAAAGTTTGATTTGTAAAGTGAACCTGTGCCATTAAAATTCATTATTTTAAAATGAATGGCTCTTTTGTTGTCTGTTGTACCCTGTCATTGTTTTGTGTAGCATATGAAATCTATATCTGACCAGAAGCATCTGAGGTTAGGCTGTACCCAAGATGTACAAAGTACACAAAGTGGAATGAGGTGCTGCCCTACTATGTTGTGAGATGAAGGGAGCAAGGCCACATAATAAGCTTAGGGCTAGCTCTGTGTCATGGTTAGAAACCAGTGTAATGAGTAAGATGTGACTAAAACACATTGGTGTGTCTTTAATCAGTGAAAGTGTAGCTCACTAATTATTTAATGCCACAAATCACTCAGTGGTTAGATGATCTATTACAAATCAAGTAAAAGGATTCAAATTAACATATAACTTTACATAAATTAAGTATATTAACAAGTATATTTTTGAATTCACATTCATGAATACTTTATTAGGTTTCTTATGTTTTTGTGAGGTGCCTATTCCTCTATGCTCGTCAACTGAGGAGCTTCTCAGACCTGTCCTCATTAATGCCTGTCCTTCTTAGACAAGGTTAATGATAATTGAGCTGAAAAACACAATCTCATTAAAGTAGGAGCTGCCTGGATTCTCTAGGACTCATCTCTTCTGTTCTTCAGTCTCGAGGAGATGAGAAACAATGGCATTAATCTCCTGTACACAGTTGGCTGAATCACACAGTCAAACACTGAGGTTACTGCTGTGGTGAGGTAATGTTTGATAATTGGGAAATGTTGTGGATGGTAGATGTGTTAACTTACCTCTGTTCTCATCTATCAGATAATCATTCTCTACGTTCACATGCCTGTAATGTAATTTAGCTAAAAAAAAATTGCTGCGGCATGAGACAATGTTTCCCTGCTTAGACCTTCTGAAAATGAGACCCTTCCCCCAAGACCCAACAAGGATTTAAAGTGGTCTTGGCACTGGAAAGTGTTTCATAACACAGGGAACTGGACTCTTAACTTTGTTTTTATGTTATTATTATTATTATTATTATTATTATTATTTACATTTTAATATGTGTACTGTACCTTAATTTCTCAGTCTTTAAACACCATTATAGTTGTTTCTGGTAATTAAAATCAAACTATAGAAATCTTACATAGCCTTCTTTACACACTGTGCCTTTTTAAGGAATAAATATATACAGTGAAGTACAGGGCAGTTTTAAGGCTTATGATGCTTATCAATGGCTCAATGCTGACCTCCTGTGGTCAGGCACACCTCTGTTTCCTGTTAACTCCAGCTGTTCCCCCCAAAAAAGCAGGGTTTATAATAGACACTGTGGTTACATTTTATGATATTATTAAAGGCCAATTGCTGTAAAACATGACATGTTATCACACTATATAGATATATTATTATAGTCTGCATAATGACTCTATTATTACTTATAACAGATCCCACTATCATATTTATAAAGCCTGAACATATGATGACATGCAAAAAATGTTTTAATCCTTAAATGTCCTTGGAAGCACTGTCATGTCATGACCAGTGACTGGTACAGATGTGGCCATATCAACTATATTACAATTTAGTATATGTCTCTGACAGGTCCTGAGACAGGACAACTGCATATATACACACTGGACACAAAGTCAGCATGCTCTTTTGTTCTAAAACCTTTCATTTATTTCATAAATAATGGAACGTGGGGTTGTACATCTTAAAATACAACGTTAAAGGGACAGAATGCTCCTCTACTTATTTGTCTTTGTACATGTGTGTCCCAGGAAGGGGACATGCACACAAGCTTTCCTGCAGGCATCAGTGATGTGGTGAAATCACCCAGGCACCCCAGGCATAACAATGGCTTACTGTGCTTCCTATTTTCCCTTTTTATATAGGAAATTAGTGTGCGTAGCACTACAGTGAATCTTAGTAAGTGTGAAGTCAAACCACACGCTTATTGATTTGATCACTTTTTGTTTTTCATGACAAAAAATAGCAACATACCCTGACACATACAAACCCCAACCTGAATATATTTGGAATATTAAATGGAACAAATATGTACATAAAATCATTTCCAGTCCAGCAATGGCCTTCCATCCACTAATCTGCAATGCTGTTTTGTAGTTTTACTTTTATTCTTTATATGCTGTATAAGCCAAGACAGTCATGACGGATGTTCCCCATTGATTCCCTATGGGAGATTTTGTATTTCTGAAGGGCCACAAATCAGAATGAATTTTTAAAAAACAATTCTGTTTATATACAGTAAAGTATTATAAGCTCACAACACTGCATGGCTGTATGAAAAAGTCTATTGCACATGGATATGTATTGGACAATATCCCATGTAAAACAAATGACTTTCAGCAATGGCCGTTACAACGACTGCATGTACCCTGCAATTGTACCATAAGGGGGGAGGCTACAACTAATCCTAACACACAAACGTCACCGAGAGGGCAAGGCTCGACGGCTTGATTGACATACAGTGCGTGGATAGTTGTTGCGCGTCCTCTAGCGTGGAAGACAACTGTCGGGGTTTGAAATTCTGACCGGGACAGTACAGTAGCTATAGAGAATATCGGGTAAGTCATTCTTTTCCAACGTATTTGAGTAGCTTTGATCAGTCTGTGTCTGTTAATCAGCAAGTGAGCGATCGGCTTTTTACCGGACAGTGCTATTGGATACCTATTTGAATTTATAGCTCGCTAACTAGCTTAGCTAGCTAACGTAGTTATAATAGGCTTTGCCCTAGTAATGTGTCTAGCTAGCTAGCAATCTATAATAAGTATGAGCAAGCAAGCAAATTTGCCATCCAGCTATCTGGCTAATTCAGCATCTTGGGCTCTTTTTGAAAAGTGTTGGGTAATTCTGTGACTTTAGTCTTACAACTAAAATAGAAACTGTATTCTTGTTGGGAACCTAGTGAGCTAATGTTAGCAACAATAACAAAAGGAAATCTTAATCCAGCTTCTCACCCATGTGAGTATCTACCTAAGATAGCTAGCTGCACTGTTAGCTAGCTATGTCGTTAGGTTGAATGGAGGAAACAAAAATGGCCGCACGTGTAGCGAACGGCACAGTAATAAAAGTCTGGTTATAGCTACTTGTGAGTTTCGTATGTTTTCGCCAGCTAATTGTGTTGACAGCATTATGGGTTTTTAAACGGGACATAAGTCTATTCGGAACAGGGGTCAGTTCATGACTGTGTACACGCCTGGCGAAAAGGACGTGTGTGTGTGCGAGTCACTATTCATAGGTAGCTAGCTCGCTTAGACAAATGAGCAAGCTGCATGCTGCTGTGCTGAACGTTAGATGAAAAGGCAAAGTTTAGCTATATTCTGACGGAGCACGTCCAGGCGTATCAGTGGAAAAACATCAACTCCAGAAGTTTAGCCAGCTATAGCCTATAGGTATCACCATCACTGGGTATCGCCAGATCTCCTGTTGCTGTTTAGCTAGCTAAGATTAGCTTACGTTACTGCCAATTTGAAAGGCAGCGCCAGGGAAATTAATTCGCCAAATTAGAAGCTGACTATTAAGTCCTTATTTCTTAGTCCATAGTCCAGCCAGCTAGCTAATTCAATTTGGCTCGATGCATACATGCAGCTTTTGTATAAAAGGATGGTCAGCTAGCCAGCATGCTCCGGTGAGCTGTAATGCTACGGAACATGCGGTCAGCATGTGAGTTTGCCTTGCCGATCGACTTTTAAGTTTCTGAAAATACCCTGATTTGCATTTGCAAGGAATTTGGCCCACATATTCTGTTGCTACTTTTCAAAGCCCCCTCTGTTTGAAATGAACAGTAAATAGACCTGTTATGGGACACGTTGTGAAAGTTAAAACCCGTATCTTAAATGCACGCTCCTGTTAATGTTGATTCTGGTGTACAATATGCTTCGCCACCGGTCATACAAGAAAATCCGCTTCCACGGGATATTGGGTTAGTGAGGTCAGGGTTGGGGGCTGCGAGCACAACTCTGATACCACCGTTAAACGGCCATCTGTCACTAGTCGGCATTACATGTGGGAAATGCATAACGTAAGCTAGAATCTGTTGGGGTTCCTGCTAACTGCTCACTTTCCGGCCACTTGTGTGGACAAATCTCTCTCAGCCTAGTGTCCATAAAGATTAACCCGTTGGTGTATTCAGCGTGTATACAGCTGGACAGTAGCCAGCAGCATACCGTGCTGCTGTAGTGGAACCGTGAATTCTGGCCAAGTGGATTTTGACATTACACCTGTGCTGTGGTCTTTGAGCAATCTAACGTAGCCATCCTTAAGCGCATATCACACACCCCTTAAGTGTTTCCAGCCCATACCCATTTATGTATTAATCGCAGAGGAAATATACAACGTGGACTGATACGCTGAGACTCAGTTTCAGTGGGTAAAACATATTACGCAAGCGTTAAAAAAACCCAATAAAAGTGTGGAAGCTTGTTTACTTATAATGCTACCTCGTCACCGTAATACATTATATTGCCTGATTATTTCACCTCAGATCGTGTCATTGTTTAATTAATGCAGATAATGTAAAAAAAAAAAATATATATATATAATATAATATAATTTTATTTTCTTTATTTTTTGTGTACAGGGAATTGGATGTCACGATGTCTAGAGCAATAAAAAAAATCAATGTTCTCCCCTCCTCTCCTCCAAGATAAAGAATGACTCAAGCTGGAAATATCCCGCTGATTAAATTATGGACCTAAAGCTCTTATCTTCGTAGCTGGTAACCTTTTACAGGACGAGTCTGTCTTTGCTCCAAATTATAACATGCAATATTTGAATCCTCCACTGTGTGAGGAAATTTAATTAAAAATACATATTCTTGATGCTGTATAATGTATGTAAGATAACCCCTTGTTAAGTGTTACCAGAAATGCTGTGCTCCTCCCTTCATGTCAGCCATGTGGATTTTTTGTTTATTCAATTTTTGAAAAATACGTCAACTTCAAAGCTTTATCTGCTAGCCAACCTTCCAAATACTTCTCTGCACATTTGAATTGCACACACTGTGATATATTTTCACAAGCTGGACTGTTACTTTCCTTGTTGTGGCCATACATCTGTAGTGTGACTTTTGCATGCTTCAGTGATTAACATGAGTAGAGCATGTGTCATCTGCTGTACCCATCAGCTGTAGTTTGAAGCTTTTGGTGGTTATAACATAACCCACCAAACCAGAGCTGGGGTGTAGTTCAGCTGATTTTTTTTTCCATATGGAGCTGCTGTGTGTATACTCAAAAAAGGGATTTTGCATTTACATTACATTTTACATCCAAATACTGGCTAACCAAGACTAATGATCAAGATGCTAATAGGAATAATTGTAAAGGTGTTAACCAGAGCTTAACTGTGAAGGATTTTGGGAGAGGCATTAGCGATCGCTAGGTTTACTCTAAGTACTCAAGTTGAACATGTCTCACTACAGTGTTTTTACAGCATAGGGATTTTTTTAAGTTGGCTGTAATGGTGAAATGGCTCCTGAGTGGTTCAAGCAGTAAAAGTGTTTCCTGTTGCAAGCTCAAGGTTGAGTTGTCCAGTTCCTTTTAAAACGTGAATAAAAAAATATGCCTTTGTCTGACTATGGGACACTAATTGTTGTACCTTTATGATGTGTCTGTGTTTAACTCAGCCAAAAGATGTAAGCTTTGACCTGGACAGAAAAGCATTTTTAGTCTTACAAGGATTCAAGCTAGTTTGTGGCTGTACATGTGATGCATGTCTGTTTCAAAACAGGCCTGTCCTCTCTTCATGCTACAGTTACTTGAAATAGGTTCACATCTACAGCTTCTGCAAAGATTTGGAACCCTTGTAGTGGTCAGGACATGACATGGATTTGATGACATGTGCATGTTTGAAGTGTGTGCATGTTAAGCTTATGCCAAATTCTGCTCTTGAACTTGTCTAGGTCTTATCCTCTGTCACACGTGTCTTTAGCAAGCTTTAGTTTGGTGTTGTTTTGAAGTTGATGGCCCGCTGGGACTCACTGCTTTGGCCCGTGTAATTTGTTCAAGAATAGATCAGGAAACGCACATCGCTTTGTGGCCAGTAACATTTTTCCAAGGCGTATCGCTCATTTCCAGTCATGGCTGAGTCTGTGATTGCAATCTGTATTGCATAATGGTGGAGGATATGAATCCTCTCTGCCATGATGGACCGGATACAGCGAGATTCATTATGAGCAGACAATAGGGATGGAGGGGAGGGAGCGCAAAGTTTGACCAGCAAAGGTGTGAACTGTGTGAAGGAAGCACACATCCTGCTCTCTGCATTCATGACTTGGTGTGTGTCACTCAGAGTGCATAGTCAAATGAAAGGTTATGGGTAACCACGAGACTTTCCATCTGAAAGACTGGTGACTTACAGGACTGCATCCAAAGGTGATGTTTGAAGACTGAGCCAAATTTACACAAAGCGATCAAATTTACACAAAAATCTGAAGAAAAGTAACTTGTGCATGACTATATTAACAATATTTAGTCGTTGTTGGGCAGATACTGGGATCTACACTTTTATGGCTTTTTTCACCCTAACTTTGGAATCAACATACAGCCAGTGGCTATTTTTCAAACCTTAGCTTTTACAGTGCACCACAGTGGAGCAGACAGGATAGGTGCATCTCCACTGGCATTATCTGAGTAATGCACAGGTGCCTGGCATGTCAGTAGAAGGTGCTAATGTTAATCTTAATGCTAATGTGCAGCAGGTACCCCTCTGTGGTCAGAGACTTAGGAAAGACATGGCTTATGCCCATCCAAAATCCATGCCTGATAAACATGTCAAATGTTATGATGTTTGAGTTAATGCTTTCAGTAGTAACCAATATTTGTGAAAAGGTTTTTAATGTACCTCTGCAGACTATGTCCTAGAAGTATGCAACATTCATGCAAAGTTGTGCATGCTGTCAAGAGTAACAATGGGAAGAAGTAGAAAGTGGACCAAAACAATGGACATTCAGTCTCTCTAAGTTGAAAGCTCAATTACAACTTTTGATCTTTAAATCTATTCATCCAAAGTTTTGTCACCCTTGCAGTTGATAATGTTCTGCCAGCGGCCAAATTGAAGTCTTATAATCTACACTACCATATCTCAAACAGGACCTGGAGAGAGAGTGGAAGTCAGATACATCAGACAGAATGCTCCCGTGAGTTAATGTACCTGTAGGACCTACAGGCAGCACAGATAATGAGAATTATATCATACGATTTGATCTGTGTATTGGCTTATAAGGCAATGTAATAAAATACCAGTTACCAGTTACACCAAAGTAGAGAAAGTTTTGGGAATTTTGGATCACCTTCAGTAATAGTATCATAAACCTTAATGTGAAACCAGTTCTTTTCAGCCAGTGGTACAAGTTTGCCCCCAGGCAACTGTAGTGTAGGTCATGTCTCAGGGGGTATTGGATTTAGTATACACATTTCTGTTAAGGATATTCATTTGTCTACTTGTGATGTAGAATACAGGTAGCTGGTTTTGATATCTTTAAACCATTAAAGGAATATGCATAAATATTGTTGTTATTATGGTTATTATTGTCATAGATAAGTGACGTGTGGGTGGATGTTAATTTTTGGAAACATACAGAGCGTGCTTTGCACTGTAAGTGGAATAGATTGTCGAACAAAAATAGAAGAAGAAAACCATGGTGAACGGTCAGTGATATTGATAGTGAAAATGATAAGGAAAACAGGTTGTTGTGTTTGCTCACATTAGGAAGTTTTTTTGTCAGCTACAAACTAGGTTATTAAAGTTAATGGAAGTAAACAAAAAGAAGCTGAAAGCCAGTTTTATTGAAGGGTGAGAATATTGGCAGAAAATCCATGAACTGGCTTTGTTTTGGGTTTCATGTACAGTCTGAATCTGCTTGAAGGAACACAGTACTCCTGGTAAGCCTATATGTTAGCCTTGGGTCAGGCTAGTTAGCCTTGACTTTCACCTCAAGCAGATGCGTGTGTGTTTTCAGCTCTTGGGTCACATATGTAAGGTTGAAGTGGTATGGTATGGAAAACCAAGCTGCTGAACAGGGCTAGTGCACAGCTCTCTCTTTGCATTAGCATAGCTCCAGCCTCGTGTGAGCACAGCTCCGGCAGAGTGTTAGCACAACTCGGGCCTAGCATTAGCACAACTCTCATGGTCTCCAGAAACTAGCAAGTTCAGTTCTGTGTGCACACAGGTAACCATCTCATTCCTGTCACACCTGTACATGTCAACAAGACTCACAGCAACATTACACATGAACAGCACCTTTGTCCCTTATTTTAGTCTGTTCCAAGTCACACTGCCACCACACTACTGCCTGTACACACAGTATGTTCAGCAAAGCATTGGTGGAGGGAGAGATGACGCATTTTGCTGGTTTACTGTCCTGCACTTAGCCTGATGGACTGTTGCTTACCGCCACCCATGCCCAAACATTTCAGTGGAGTCCTTCAGAATTGTGTGAGAGCATAAATACCACTGTCCTGCAGCATCTGTTGGGAAGCTGTAATTTACAGCACACTAATTGGAATGGAGTGGGGAGAAGGTGAAGGGTGAAGACAATGTGAGTGTTGGAGAAGAAGAGAAATAAGGAAAAAATGCAGCCTGTTGGTTTGTGGGTTGCTGATAAGGGTTCTGTAATGTCTGGGATTAAATTACGGCCTGGGGGAGTGTGTTGAGACTCACCTGATCTAATTTAGGCGGCGGTGGTTTTTAGGAAGGCGTCCTACATTTACGTAACATTTTGTCATTTTATCATTTAGCAGACGCTCTTATCCAGAGTGACATGCACAGGAGGAGCTGGAAGTGCATCTAATAGTCACATGGGAGATGGTATATACAGGACACAACTGACTACATCCAAATATGTGCAAGCCCCTTGCACTGCTGAGATAAATTGTGATAAATAGTGTCTCAATAAATTCACAAGTGCACTTTGGCAATACAGCATAACCTGCCATAAGACTACACAAAGGAATGGCTGAGCTATGCTTGGGCAGTCTGTATAGGTGGGTCTTTAGTCCTCTTCTCCAGGGCCTTTTTGTGTGGTCCAGTTTGCAGGGCTGTGGCCTAATGGGTGATGTTCTTTTGTGATTTTGTTCAGTAGGTGTATGTGTGTATGTCTTAATGAAATAAGGTTTGCTTTGAAATCTATTTTTTTGTCCTGGGAATTCAAAAACAGGGGGCCAGTTCATTAAAGTTATTAATTTCATTTGCAAATCACTTTGATGGATAATTCCCCCAGCGTACATTAGGAGTCACATGCTTCATTCTTTGACAGAAAAAAATCTGTGTATTTGGTCTAAACGGGGAGGTTTGGCTTTGGTTTACATTGGTAAAAAGTACCATTATCACTTCTGCCTCCCCAAAATGTCTGTATGTATTAGTGTGTGTTGTACTACTTTTGGCTTTTAACGAATTGTTCAGGGAACAACTCACTGCTATAGTATCAATCATTGCTCAGTTTCACAGGCGTTTTAAGAAAACCTTCCCCAGGGTTTACACAGCACAGCGGCAATATGTTGATTACTTGGATCAGTACATGAATCAGTGTATGAATGCTTATTTCAGAGTGTTTTTTTCTCATCAATAATTTATGAATGGGATCCTAAAAACACAGAAAGTAACACCTGTGATCTGCATTCATTGGTAGCTGACGTCAAACACATTGAATCATTGATAGGAACAATCAGAAGAGAGTGAGAATGAGCCTCACCCCCACATGGAAAACAAGTTTGGCAGCAAAAGGAAATATACCTAAACATTTGTTAAAAGGAGGGTGTCTGCACACAGGGGTATCGTGTTTTGACTAGCTAGCACCAGCCCATTGCCAATTTGAATTCTCAGAATGAATTGTCAGTTTTGGTTTAAGAGTTGTGTAATCCATGTTGAATAGTGCATGTGTGCATGCATGTACATAGGTGTGTGCACATGCCAAGGATGGTTCCAGATCTCAGTTCAATCATTGTGAAGACATTTCATCAATTTGGAAACATGAAATTTAATAAAGTCCTCCTGAGATAACAGACTTTGCCTAAGAGTCAGTATTTTCTGTAACTGCATGCCTCTGAGGCAGCACTCATGACATAAACCCCCTTTTAGCCGTAAAATGCAAATGTCTGAAAAAACAGCCAACTGAAAGTTTCACATGTGTAACTGTTATGTTACCTAAAGCTGTAGTCATGTAAGTGCAGTATTTTCAGGGATCATTATATATTTGTTCATAGTAGTTCACCTATGCAGTCAAGCTGCCTTAATTGATAATTTTCTGTGAGTGAATACAGCCATACATCAAGAAAGTGTCAGGTTCAGAAAATTACTAGTATGTTTTAAGGCATTAATGTTCCAGGAGTTGAACAGTTTAACTAGGACAAGTTAAAATCCCAGGTGGAATTAAACTGAATCACTGCAGTTTATGTAGCAGTATAAATGGATGATATGTAAACCTGTAAGCTGTGAGGGACTACCTATGTATATATGGTTCCCAAATTTGCCAATCTTCTGTAAATTGCTCTGTTCCCTGCTTGGGTATTTTAACTGATTTAGTCTGCCTCAGCTCATCAGTGAACAGTATGCTGCTTATCAGACATCTTAACTGATGGTGGTTCATTTGTATAATTGGCTTTTCTTGTTTTTTTTTTCTGTCTCAGGGTTTCCTCTGCTCTGTCTGATTCCCTGTACTTAACTGTGCCACTCAGGGCTGTAAGACTGTGTGCTTTGCAAGTATTCAGTGCTACGTCCAGGGAGAGCATTGTGGTGAGGCCCAAGGTAGAGGCTGAGGGAGTGCTAGCCAGGGCAAACTGAGAGCCCCATATAAGAAAGGCAGAGAGTGAGAGTGCAGCGCTGCTCACAGAAAGCTCCATTCATCCCCATTCCCTGCTTATTATATCCTGCTGTTTTTAATTTGGCTGAAGGAGAATCCTGGGAATTCAGAGCTGCGGGCACGTGGGCGACAGCTACAGTGAGTGGCACGCCCTGTCTGCAGGCAGCACTCTGGGGGCAGAGTGTCAGTGCGCTGTGTGTGGGTACCTGTGTGTCTAAAGGCCTCACATGCTGCATTTTTCATACAATTATGTACAAATGAGATGTATTCAACTGCCTTTAGGTTTGAACTTTACCAGAACTACCCATGACCCTTTTTAATGATTTGAGCAGCCTGAGTCAAGCCTGGCCGCGGGTGGAATTTGACTGGTCAGTGTTTTGCATTCTGGAATATATTTGATTCAGCAGGATTCCCAGCTCTGACAGTCTGACATCCAGGTTGGGCTTTTCAGTTTAAATTTCTGGGAAACCAGTTCATCCTCTGAACCACCAGTTGATACCCGAGTATTAGAACTGTACCGTCAGCATCTTTCTGTCTATCCCTGGGGCACATGTGACCAGTTCAAAGACCAGAGACTGGGTCAAACACATGATTTAATGTGGTTCAGAGGAGAAACAATGCACTGCACTGTGGTGAATGCAGTACAGTAACCGGCCCCCATCCCACACAGTAGGGCTGAGAAATGTGAGAGAAATGAGAGGACAAGCTTTACCACCCATTCCCAAACCAACACACACACACACACACACACACAGGAAAGACTACTCATCTGTTCTGAGACGGTTTCTGCACCTGACAGTGTTCATCCATTCCCTCTCCTCTTATTGAACAGTCCTCTCTCTGCAGGTTCTGTCGTTTCCTGGGGTGACAGATGAGAGGGGCGTAGCTGGAGGACGCTGGGACACAGGAGCTGGAGGTTGGATCGGGGTGAAGCATCAGATCCAATCCCACAGGTGAGAGTGGGTGGGGCTCCTTTCAAAGTGTGAGTCAGAGAGTGGGACAAATATACCCCCCTAACCTTTACTGACCACCACTTCCTACACATGAACATAAAGCCAAGTCAGTCCTCTTAAATGTTAATGTGCAGTAGCCAATAATGTTGTTAAGAAGGCAGTAATGGCATTGGTACCCAGCAGCTCTCCACTGTTTGTACACCGTGTTGATATTGGATGTCTGTCCTGTGGTGCTTGTGTGGAATACAGTTAGTTATTTTAATAACGTCTCCGAAACAAGTCCTTTCTTTCTTTCACTCTCCGACTCTGGGCACAGATGCAGACAGGAATGTCTGAGCATATTGCTGTCTCTCACTGGTCAGAGCTCCCTTCATCTTCCTGGCCTCTGTGCGGCGCACAGGATGTCTTCACAGTGTGAAAAGTTGCACAGGATCTGGTCTGTTTGTTTGCACCCTGACGCTGGCCACGCATTCTGTATTGTCCAGAATATGAGGCGGTCCCGATTACACACATTACACATTGGCTTAGCATCCTGAGTGACTTGCATAGCTTGCATATCATAGATGTCTTCAAATCAACCACATCGAGGTCCATGAAGAGAATTTCCTTGGATAGTTTGCATTGAAACTCTGTTCCTCTTGCCCACACCGTGTTATTTTAGCAGTGTTTTTTGGCAGTTGCTGGACGCTTCTGCTTCATTAGCAACCATGATCTCAAAATTAGCATCATAACTCCTCCTCAGTCTCTTGGGTATTTGCCCAGCGTTTGATTCCCTTTTTTTGACATGGTTCCTGCAGGTAGGCTTATTCATTTTCTTATGCTCAGATAACAATACTGTCTATTGGCAACGCTTTGGTTAATGTCACTGTTTGTCACTTAGCGTTAACATTAACAACATTGACTTGTCTGCAAATGTGGAACGAATTGCATTTTGCTCCTCATGTCCAGCTTATCCTGTTTTCTGCTTCACAAGGTAGCAGTCATGTGATTATCACACAAAGCCTTGGAGCAGTGCTCTGTCTTCCATTAGCTAGGCTGGTTATTATGCCTTCTCTCCTTTATGCAGCCCTGTTTCTTTTTTGGAATCGCCAGCTGTACATTAGGCTTCTCTTATTGCAACATCCTCTGCACTCATGCAGGGGCATTGCAGTGAGGCAAATGCTGTCCTCCAATACACTTGCACACAGCCAATGGCTATTTTCCACACTACAAGTAACAGCACACCACAGTGAAGTGGGCGGTCATTGGAGGATAGGTGTTGCTCCGTTAATGTCATCCTAGCTGAGACAAGCATTCCCTGCTGACATACCCACGTCTGTCCCTTATTCAGTTTCTGCTACCTGCGGCTCCAGGTCATTTTTGGCAGATGCTGTGGCTGTTTTCAAGCCGGGCCGTAATGCTCAGCCTGCAGTCAAGATGTGCACCTTGCTGACTGGGCCATTCAGAAGATACTTCACAGTTACACTCTTAAAGCTGTGTGTAACATTTTGTCGTTGCCGTATGAAATGCACTATTGCCATGTGGCCTACATGTGCTGTCATTTTTGTGACATCACTTTGTCCTGTTACTCTTGGGTGTGTTAAGGTTTAGGCAGGATTGCATGATATGGGATATGTCTTCAAGCCAGCTGGACAGAGAAGGAGAACTTATGAACATGGGTTGCGTTCAGTATTCACTGTTTTGATGAGTTGAGAACATTTGCTCATGAAGAATTCTTTCATGTGAAACTGTTTGCAACTTTAATCAAAACCCTGCAGAGACATTCTTCATTAGTTTCATGGGCGTGGTGATGATGTTTGACCCGGTGTATTTGTCATGGTAGATTAATTAGGCATCAGAAATGCTGTGCAGCTGTAGCAGCTGCTCTACATAATTTGTAGCAGTTGAGGAAGCATATTTATACGTAGCCAGTGTTAGCGTTGTATTAACAACTAAATTATCACTATATAGTGGTTTGGTAGCATCTGTATTACCGATGTTTTGCTTCTCATGTATAATACATTTCTCAGAAACAGTTGGCTTTATTATTTCATGAAGCAGCATACGTGAATACAACTGCACTTTGTGTATTGAATGCACCCCACAGTACAGATGGATGAAGCTTATGTTATTGGAGATGCTCTTTAGAGGGTGGCGTTTGTGAAGTCAGTGGGGTTTATGAAACCAGGGCAAAACATAAACCATTGTTAATGAAGACGTGTACAGATGGGCAGGTTTATGCAAAATCCAAGGTTGTGTTAGTGCTGTAATTATGGGTAAAACATTAAGGTATGGAATGTCTTGCAATAACAACATTTCCGTAGTACTGCAACATCAATTTTTGTTTTTTCACACCTTGATTAAAATAAAGCGCAATACCGACTTTTATAACATTGTTCGAATAAAGGGGGAAATATCAAAACCACATTTAAGTGGCAGCTAATTAAAGTTAATTATCAAATGACAAGACTGCAGTCATTAGATAAATGGGGCACGTCAATCACACGTGTATAGAAAGCTGTGGCATGTATTCACTGGGTTTTAAATGTGGGACATGTCACTGATGTGGGATTTTTGCCTCTCCCCGCTCTGCAGGCCCCCCTTGTTCTCAGGGAGGTTGAAGGAACACAGAGACGTGCCTTTGGTTGTTTGAGTCTCTGAGCTCTTGAGGTTGTCCTGTGTGGTAGGGAAAAATGACGGTGGCCAATGCCAAGTCTGCCACAGGTAAGCTCCCCAAGTGAAGGGTCTCCCTTGTGTGAAAATCATCAATACATAAATACAATACATTCCATAATTTAGCACGGGGATGTCAATGTGAATGTAAGCCATCCACTCACTGTATGCGCTGTAAAAATTTGATCTGCCCTCATGATCACATGTTGTAGGATTGACAGTAACTGATAGATGGGAGGGGCAAATGTGCTGATTGACAGCAAGGGTGTCACTGCCAGCTTAAATGTGTTGACCAGTGACCAGAAACCACTTCTAACAGGATGGGCCATCGCCGTCCGGATATAGCTTGCTTACTGTAACCGAAAATTTTTGGATGTTGGGAGAAGATTTTTGTCATGTGGCCATGTGCAGCTGCTGACTCGCTAACTGAGGCTTGTGGCTTCCTTGGCCTCCCATCTGAAAAGTGCTGTCTTCCAATGGCTTCTGGCTTGCTGGATCTCCCGACTAGGAAGAGCGTGATTCCTGGGGGCCCTGGATGGGGCTTTATTTATGAGGATTGCTGGCTGTGTTAGGAAACCAACCCCTGGGGCTTGAAGCCTCTGGCTAAATACATGGATGGAGCTCTCTGCTGGACTGGGTACAAGAAGCATTAAGCTGTATGCTGGCCCATCCTCTCTGCATTAAGGCCCGTCTGCTATTGCTCCCAGGGTGGGGGAGGGATAGGTTAGGATTCAATGAGATGTGGTGTTGTTTATTCTGATTTTGTAACTCAGACAGCCTGCGTCCGTGGATTTATGGCGTGTGGGGCGGCATCGGGTTTATTTGATGAATGTGTTAATGAAGGCCCATAATGTTCTGTTGAGGCTGTGTGTGGGTGGTGCTTGTGTATTTGTGTCTGTATGTGTCACAGGAATCAAAAAAGCAGAATACTTGAAAATGGAAGATTGTCAGATTAAGCAAGGATAGGTAGGGCCTTTAAAGATATGGCTTACCTTGTGCATTTGTGCACAGGACTTTAAAGTAGGCATTCTGTCTTACTCAGTAGTGTATGAAATTATAAATGAAAGTTCTTATTTTAACCTTGATCCACTCTGTGGACATCAGATAGTTATTTACATAGAGGAGGGTGGTGGGGGAGCCTCATGCTGTTCTGCAGAGGGAGGGAGGTGTAATTGCTGACAGCTGAGGTAGCACAGCCTGTTAACCCTCTGTTTGTTTCCTGAGACTATCAGCAAAACGGCCTGTTCCGCAGTTGAATGCTGGCTATTTATTTTGCAGTTTTGGAAGGTGAGGCAGACTTCAGGATGGATGTAATGCATCTAAGATGTCAAGTGAGTTTTTAATGTGCAGGTAATCTATGGAACATACAGTACAAGTTTGCTCTTCTGGGTTTAATGCTCTCCGAGCACAGTATTGAGGAGATGCTTTCCAAAAATGTAAAGTTCAGCTGGTGGCTCCCACTAGTCGGATGGAAACTGCACCGTAGAGGAATGTCACCACTGGGGTTGTGGTAGTTTACTGAACTCTGACTGGAATGAGCAAATATGTATCCTCTCTCCAAATATTGACAGGACCATGTGCTTATCATCTCCAAGGTCAGATTGCGGGTCACTCTTCACTGGAGCTTTGATGCTTCTCTCATGCATTAACTTGGCTGTTTTTGATGGCAGGGCTTGTCTCTGTCTCAGCCATCTCACTCAGCGCTGGAGCCACAGCAGGTGCTACAGCACAGCCACAGCCACAACAGGTGGATAAATGCTTACAGCTTGTATAACGTGCATATTCCTGATTTTATCAGTCATGCATATGAAATATATATGCACACCTACATGCAACGTCCTTGATAAATCCCCAATTTCTTTTGTACATGAATTATTTTTTAATTTTCCATAACACCCTACCAACTTACAATATATGACATAATTGTATAATTGTATGCCTTTTAAGAATAAAATCCCCTGATGTCTGGGAGTCAACCTAGTTGAGCAACAAAGAAATGGATAGATGAATAGTTGAGTGGTGAATTAGCGGATCACCGTTCCCCCGGACTTAATTTTCTTAACACTTGCATCAGTGTGTGTCTCCCCTTGTGAAGGAACACACCCCTCACAGCCACACAGTCTCTTCACAGGGATGTGTGCATGACTTTATGCCCTCACTGTGCAGATGTGTGGAACCTGCACATGCTCTGGGCCTTTTCTGCAAGATGCAAGAGCGTTTTTGCTCAATAAAAAAAATCCCATTTCACTGTCCCCAGTGTCTCTATATGAACTTTTCCCTTTAGCTTCATCACCTTGAACTGTGCCTTGAATTGTTGTGTTGCTCAGGGATTTCTACTATACTACGTTAGAAATCCGTCAGTAGTTGTGTAAACCAACCCGCAGTCCCGCCCAAAAAATCCCTTGCACCGTGTGATTTTGGTATGGAAAGAATGCGATAATGGCAGCTTTCATAAATGAGTTGTCGTGGGCGAGCTTTGGTTTTGGAGTGGAGTTTGTTGTGCCGGGGCCACTCACGCTTTACACCCCCCACCCTTTTCATCCAGCATCACATGTGCACTTTGTCCCCAAAAGGGAGAGATGGAGGACTTATGCAAGTATCCCTCTGTGTTAGGTTCACGCCTGTGTGTTTGTGTCCTCCTTGCTTTCTTACCCTTTTGGCTTGTGTGTTTTCTTCTGAACAAGTCCTGAGGGCACAGAGAATCCTGAAAGTCTTGTGAAAGATTTCCCATGGTGTCGGCATTCTTGTGTAGTACACACAGAGCATTTGTAAGGTGGTGCTTTCATTCTTTGTTCTTGTTGGGCAAACACATCCCCTTGTAGTTCAAAAGTGAATTTTCTTGTGAGCAAGGGCTAACCAGGTCATTAATTGAAAAGGGTATGTTGATGTTTTCCCTGTCGTCCCTTTTAATTATTTGCCTCAAGCTTTATTTCAAAGAGACAGAAAGAGCACAGCAGCCATGTTGCACCAGGGATTTTAAACTCTGTTAAGTGCTGCTAAGTGTGACTCATTACAGGATCAGACAGACTTTGGAGTGAGGGATGATTCAGGTCAAGTGCAGGGGAAATACGTTGAAATCTTAGATCCATTACATGTGTACAATAAGTAACCATTTAATACTTTTACATGTTACGTGTGCCAGTTTAGGTTTGACATCAAATGTGAATCTCTCTCTTCTCAGAGTTTACCTGCTTTAAGTCATGGCTAAAGTGTGTTCTTATGAAAGCGTGTGAGAACTGTATCTGTGAACAGGGATGCAATGATATATCGGCCGAACATCGGTATCAGCTGATATTCGCCTTGTTGACTGCCATCGGCCTGTGGGCAAATAAGATGACATTCACAGATGGCAGTGGCCGATGTTTATCTGTTGTGTCGCTTCAGTTTTGCAAGGGCTAAATGTTGTGTTGGTTATTTGTGGTCTGACTCGGACAACAATAGCCTACCCAGCCGCAGATTTGGAGAAGATCCAATAGGTGGTACTATAATTAGCCTTATTCACATGACGGCCATTTTGCTCTTACGTCACGCTCTGGGTAGGAGGACGGTAACTCTTCAGTCTGCATCTATGGCAAAGTGGACCAAAAGTTTGGCGTGTGTCTGTATCTACCTTTTGAAGAAATAAAACAAAACAGTAGCTGGTTTTAAGGTTATATCCACTAAGTTATAGTTCATTTTAACATTCGTACTGCAAGCTAAGGTATTGACTTCTGATGTTAAGTACCGTTTGCTAGCTAGCTAACAACTTAACGTTAGTTAGCTAACTAGCTGGTTTCCCTGGCACAAAAGGGGGAATAAATAACAACAAAATAAACAAACAAAAAACATCGGTATCGGCATTGGCTATTGGTCAAATTGTTAGTTTAAACATCGGTATCGGTATCAGTCCAGAATTTCACAATCGGTGCATCCCTATCTGTGAATGAATAGTTTGAACTGCAATATATTCGCTAAGTAGGGAGATAAGATTACAGTGATTGCCTTTCTGAAGCTGTGAATGGGAGAGAAGACAGCTTTCTCCAGCATTGCAGCTAAGAAGGCAGAAATAACCACCTTATTACCTACCAACTGAAACCAAATTGGCTGGAAACAGCTATTGATTCATGAATTGTCAGTGGACTGGCAGTGGGTAGCAATGCAGTATGTAGGCCCCGGTGATTTCATATCCTGTGAGTTTAATATTACATTTTCCCATGTTGCCTGAGTTTATCTTGTCTTGTCTTGCCCTTGCCTGGTGTCCTGCAGGTCAAGAGTATACAAGTAGAATTAAATATAACTCTTAAAAGACTGTCATCAATGCTCCACACAGGCCAATGCTGCAAAAATGTAAGCAGGGAAATTTCACTACAAAATGAGCGAGTCTAGTTTCTATTTTTATGGAAATTGCACAAGTAAACTGCACTTACAGCTAATGGACCACATTCATCCCTGAACTGAAAGCTAATGGGCTACAATCAAGTCTGCAAGGTGCGGGATTCAGCAACACTAAGAGCAACAGTTGTAATCAAAACTGCTCTACATTAGTGGTGTACAATTTACTGGCTGCTTCTTCCTGTTTGTTCATGATGGTTACTGCTAATGTGTCATCTTTGTTTGCTTTCTCTGTAGAAGGTGCTGCAGCAGTGTATATCAGTATATCTGTAGTATACTGTATCAGTAATGTTTTATGTAGTGTTGAAAGGTGTTTAATGGCAGATATTTGGGTGGGCAGGGGAAGGAGGGAGGAGGCTCACAGAGGCTGAACCCATGGACCGTGCAAGAGGGGGAGTCTTCCATATGTTACAGTCTAGTCCTTTTGACAGTTTCAGCTGTCAGCATGTGGCACTGTAGTTATATTTACAAGACATTTTATTTGACATGAATATTTAAAGACCCCAAAACGTAGGTTGAAAATAGATGCATACATCCATTTGAAAAAGTGGTCAGTGAACCCGCTGATGCCCAGTTATTTGATGACTCACCTGATTCAATGTGAATATTAGCTGTGTTTATGAAGGTGTTCTCGAAAAAGTGTGCGAGATCAGTCACAAGTGTTAGGTCGCTTCTCCTCTTTTGAAATCGAGGTCCATGCTCTGACAGTGCCTGTTCTGCTGAGCGACACTGTACAGATATGTCAAACAAGAGGAAGCTAAATACGTGATCAGTAAGGTTAAAGGTTGGGTGGACAAGAGCTGTTAGCCCAGGGAGGTGGGTCCATCGTGCCTGTCAAAAATAGAAAATGCTTGCCCATTTCAGCAACACAGTGGACAGATGTGTCAGCATGTGATGGACCTAAAGCCCTGTGTAGTTTGCACGTATATTTATACAAGAATCCTATTTTTGTCTGACCACCACTCTTGCCCAGTGTACTTTGCCCTTTTGTGATTGCTCTTCATTACAAGAAATGCCAGCTCCAATGGCTACATTTTATTGAATTGTATGACATGTAAAGAGCTTGCTTTGAGTTTTGTTGCGGTTGCAATACTATTAGTATCCTAAGTTTCCTGTACTGTATGTACTGCGGCTTCTAAAGATCTAAAATTTCTCTGTAGGAAGTGACCTCACAGAGTTCAGTGAAGTGTTCATTTTTTGTCTCCATCCCGCTGATCGTGTGAGCAAGTGAAATTAGTCACATTGGATCATCGGCAATGCCACATGAGAAACACATGAGCAAGCCAACTTCACCTGGCTGCCGTACCGTACCAGTCCAGTTTTCCTCCTTAATTGTCCTCTGACCCACTTGTGTGAAAATAATCACGTCTGTGTGCACTTGATATAACCAGAGTGTGTGTCTGGCATGGTGTTGAAGGTCAGACCGTCATTGAGACCTGTAATTGGGTTATCATTAGGAGAATATAAGAATGTGTAAAGACTGTCTTCGAGCTGCAGTCCAGATGGAGTGTGTGTCAGTATTAGAGTAACGGGGGGGTGTCTTCTCTCCCACAGCCATGCAGCAGGTCCTGGACAACCTGAGCGACCTGCCCACCTCCACAGGGGCCAAGGACATTGATCTCATCTTTCTCCGAGGCATAATGGAGAGCCCCATTGTTCGCTCGCTGGCCAAGGTATCCCAGAATTCCCCTGCCACCATAGCCTTAATCGTATTATTAAAATTGTTAAATTGTATTGTACTGTTAAAATTCAGAGTTTCCAGCAGAATAGCTGTGGGCTGCTCACGTTCTGTCGCAGGAAGTCAGCTCACCTGGAGGTCCCCTCTCTCCCCTCAGTTACTAATTATGGGGTAAACATCTCTCGCACTGGAACCACCCAGCTCTGAATATGCAGAAAGTTATGTAACTTTGAAATCAGCACTAAGCTTATATTCTGAACTGTGTGTTTCAGCTTAGTGTTCACTTCTAAAATAACATTGCCTTGTTTGTTTGAGGTTTGGATGTTTAGCCAAAAAGCTTGGAACATAAACTGCTTAAGACTGGCTTAAGCAGGAAGATGGTTGCATTTAGCACCAATATGCCCCAAATAGCTCCTTCCCACATCAAATGCAATAGTTAAAATAAGTGGCTTTCTCTAAAATTGGCATCGCATCCCTAATTCAGTACAGCTGATATTATTGACTCAAGCGCATTTGTTTCAGTATGAAACCTACTGTAATATTGGTAAGCATCATGAGTTTTTGGTAATCTTGTAATGTAATGCTGATTGAAAGCTTGATAAGCCTTCATTAAGAGAGCATCATATGTTTACTGAAACTGTCCCAGCTGTCTGCGGTGGACAGTGGTATTCTGCAGGATTTTTTTTAAAGAGGCTAAGTGCCAAGGTGTGCAACACCCTTTTGTTTTGTTCTTCATAAAAACACAGATGCCACAAATGATCTAAATTTTCGGCACATTTTCTAAATTTTCTACTTAAAAATATTGAAATACTACAGTACACTACACTTTACTCTGCTCTGGTATACTGTACTATACTGTACTTCTGTCAGCATTTGCAAATGTTAGCAATATGAAAAAGAGCACCTGTTATTTAGATTCAGAACAGGCCCCCTACTCGGATAGTGTTCTGAATTTGTACACAACAACAAAATTAACTTGGACAATACAAGCAATTTTGCTTTTCAGAAAAACACTTTGGATGTTTTCTTCTTATAAAGCATTGCTGAGATTGACATGAAACTTTTGGGTGATGTGCAGTGAGGTCTTGCTCCTGCTTGGCTCCTCCTTGATTATTGTTCCTTGCAACTGTAATTATGTTTTCAAATTAATTGTGCTGAACTACTGTTTTGTCATCTGTTTTCTGGGATGACTAGTCACTCAGTGCCCAAAAATGTCTCACTCACTTATTTGTTGATGGAAGGGGAATTTCACAGGCCTTGATGGGCTCTAATCTAGGACTCTTGACATGCGCGATACATTAAGTGCATATCCTAATGCAACATAAACATGTGCATTGGTGTAGAGTGAATAGTAACACATCAGTGATAAAGCAGCATCCTAAAACGGTATTAACACACAAGCATGCAACACCAGCTTACTGCCTGTAGGGTACATACAGTGTTTGTCAATGATCTATAAGAGAAACATTTATAGGAATAGATCAGGGTGCAAACAAAATGCACAAACCCCCAGTTCAGGTCTTTTTTGAAGAGGTCGTGTTTAGAATAGTTTTATCAGGTGAAAGTGTTCAATTAAAGACCCCGTGACCCTTGACCTCTGGCAGGCTCACGAGCGATTGGAAGATGTGAAGCTGGAGGCGGTGAGGGACAACAACGTGGAGCTGGTGTCGGAGATTTTGGAAGACATCAGTGGGCTGAGCAGCCAGGACGCCAATGCTGCGGAGCTGGCGAGGATTCTGAAAGAGCCACACTTCCAGGTACGCTCAGACAGAGGGAAGAGGTGGAGGGAGAGAGAAAGATGGAGGCAGAGGGGTGCTCTACTTTCAGTTTGCTTTTTCCGCCGTGGCAGCCTCTTGTTCTTCTGGTTGGTGCAGCAGGATACTGGAGGCTATTCTTTCTTGCTCACAGTCACAGCATAGTTATTCTTCTGTTAACAAAGGCCCACATGTCAGATGTAGTCCAGTGTTAGTGACAAGTAAGGGAGATATTTTCTGTGTATTTTGTGGTAGTACAACCCTTACAAAAATGTGAAAGACGGGTCTTTGGTCCAAATCTCTGAAATGCAATACTTTTCAAGTGTTTATTCATAAGTGGAGAAAACCCTGTACCAGTGATCAGTGAACTTTTAAAATGAACCATGTTCCTTTATCTTATTTCCCAGGCCCCTACCACTTAAAAAAATATAACGAGAACAAGATGCTAGTTTACAACTTTACTTGACCATGCAAACTACAGAAAAGCCGTTGACAAATATGCTTTTTTTAAAATTCACCAAAGCTCTCTCTTCTTACAAAGATCCTCAAGATCTGAGGACTTTGATTGGAACAAATATATCATGGAACATTTCACTGTCTGCCATAAGGACTGCCCATAATAAGAACTCCTCCCCCACTCCTGTCTAGACCAATCAAAGCTGTGCCCTGTGGGTTTTGTCCTTGTTCCAATCAGACGCCGCTCTGTGTTGTTTAGCTGGGGATAATGCCCCACTGACCCTCTGCCAGTCTGTTAGCTCTCAACATGACGGGTGCATGTGTGCTTTGTTTGTGCTGAACGCAAATCCCACACAATGGCAGCAGTGGTGAGAACAATGGATATTTCCTCTTTTCCTCTGAGTGCCAGTACATTTTCCTGTATCAGTCAACAGATTCTGATGTAGTGTTCTTATTTTATCAGAATTGTCAATTGTTTTTAGTGATTGGGTTGTCTTCCTTTTAGTAGAATTGCTGTAAGGATTGTGGTGTAAATACGGAATACAGAGACTTGAAGGGAACTTTGTGACTGAATTGTTCATGTTTTTGAGAAGCCTTCAGAAAATGTTTAGAATTCAGATTTTGTTTGCGGTTTGTCAGGGTTTTGTCTTGAGGTCTTTTTTGGTTGTCTCACAGATAAATGTAATCCCTTTTCTCCATCCTGTAATGCGGTCTGTACTCTCTCTCTCTCTCTCTCTCTCTCTCTCTGCTGTCTCTCTCTCTCTCTCTCTCTCTCTCTCTGCTGTCTCTCTCTCTCTCTCTCTCTCTCTGCTGTCTCTCTCTCTCTCTCTCTCTCTGCTGTCTCTCTCTCTCTCTCTCTCTCTCTCTCCCTCTCTCTCTCTCTCTGCTGTTCTCCTCTGGGTTTCCTCTGCTGTCTCTCACCTCAGTCCCTGCTGGAGGCTCATGACATGGTGGCCTCCAAGTGCTACGAGGCAAAGCCCTCCAGCTCTGAGGTCAGCAACGATGTCTCAGCGAGCAACGCCCTGATGCCATCCGACTCCGTACGGATGATAGGCATCAGGAAGAAGACGGGAGAACCTCTGGTGAGAGACACGCAAAGCGCCACTGAGAGCTGGAGAATGTGCTCTGGAGGTGTTAGTTACGGATCATAGAGATTTAACCCCATGTACATTGCATATCCTCAGTTGGGTGCCAACTGATGAGTTCTGCATCAGCTATTTTGGGGCTTAATTTTTTACATAAACACACTGAAGTGTAATACTGTACTTCAGTAATGAAAGGAGGGTCCCTTGGATTGTCCTTTGGCAGATTGTCAGTGGTTTCTGTTATAATGATCATTTGACATATATTACTCATTGGTGCTTAGAATTCTTAGTTTTCTAAAATAGAGAAAGAGTCAGGTTTTGAAATGAACCTTGAAGAAAGCTTTGCCTTCCCATTAGTACTAACCCCTCTTAACTGTGCTACAGGCTGGGGGATCTAAGGATCTGTGCATGTGTCAGACCCATGTGACAGTGCTCTGTGTGATGCTGCTGTGTGCCTCACACGGTGGAGAGCCCTGAGCCGGTGGTGCGCGTTTACGAGGTGTAAGAATGCGATCGTTTCTTACAGGGCGTGACGTTCCGCGTGGAGAAGGGCGACCTGGTGATCGCTCGGATCCTGCACGGCGGGATGATCGACAGGCAGGGCCTGCTGCACGTGGGCGATGTCATCAAGGAGGTGAACGGCCATGACGTGGGCAGCAACCCCAGAGAGCTGCAGGAGATGCTGAAAGACTGCAGCGAAGGCATCACTCTCAAGATCCTGCCCAGCTACAGGGAAGCAGCAGCACCAGCACAGGTCAGAGACAAGAGGCTGCTGTACACACACCCCCACATGCAAGTCAGGGAGAAGAGCCCTCTCTACACACACTCACATGCAGGTCTGAGAGAGAAGACCATTATACACACACACAGGTCAGAGGAGAGACCACTATACACACACACAAGTCAGAGATGAATCCATGCATACATCTGTGCCTACATACATGTGCCTGTACACACACAACCCAGAGACACACAGTCACATTCCTACACGTTTCTATACGTACACCATACTGTCTTATGTGTACATATTCCTGAGTGTAACTGCATCAGCTCAAATGCAGGATATGTGGTTTTGTTCATTGCATTCTCTGCTCATTAGAGTCTGTATCATTCTGAGTCTGAGTCATATCATATCAAAAGCAGGTGACTAACGCCTGGATTCATGTGTCACTGAAGTTCCTGTTCACTTAGTGGCTTCAGTTAAGCGATGAAGTAGAATGTTAGTTTGAATGAGGATACCCTGTTGCCCGCTATAGCTGATCAAAAGAGTCCCGGGCCGCCATCCATTGCCACTGCAGAGCGGATCAGCACTTATGTTAACACGTCTTACACCCTGGCAGCTGTCTGATAGCCTTGTGTGGCGACGCTCTGAAAAGCTGTCTTCAGGGTGTCTCTGTGCAGTGTGAGAAAACCGTAGATATAGAAGTACTAGCATGAACATTGCCCTGGAAGCAATGGCTGATTGCACACTGGCTGTGGTATTGTAGGAGAATGCATGATGAGAGCCTCTTAAATCTAGAACGTTGTGTGTGTGTGTGTAAGTATTATCAATAGATACATGCTATATTTTTATAGTGCTTAGAAGCGCCCATCAGAATTGACAGTGTTGCCCATCTAATAATTGTATATCTATGGAGCAGGCGCTGTCCTTTGGGTGCACTCCTTACTTGGAGATGCCAAAGTGTGCAGCTGGTGGAGTCCTGTAAGTCTGTAAGAGGATAAGAGAGACCGGCGCGGGTGATGGCCTGGAATGACAGGGGCCTGAAACCGAACCCAGGGAGTCCTCTAAATACCTCGCAGCGTGCTATCTTGGGCTCAGTGGAGGAGATTCACAGTGATGCCCGGAGGAGTGGAAAGACCCCTTCCCCCTCTTCACCCCACCCCCCACAAGCCCCTCCCCCTCACACATCGCACTCAGACAATGGAAACACTCAGGCATGCTCGCGCACACCGGCTGATGAGATTAATGGATGACAGCAACGCGCAGCCCATCTGCTTTGAACAGCGTATCTGCTCAGGGGAAGTCACAGAGGAGGGGTGATCAGAAAGTGGCGTCTGCACCGCGAAAACTGACCATCGGGTATTACTGGCGTTACTTTGATCGGTCTGTGCTTTCATGTGCCAGGATAATGGAGCAATCAGCATCCACAGGTTGGGAAACGGCGTTCATGAAAGCCATCTTCTAAGACGCTAATTAGAGGGTATTGGTTTATTGAGCTGAAGAGCACAGAGGGCAATTCCTGAGACAGGACTACGGGCCCCCCGATAATTGGACGTGACCAACCCCCCCTGCGTCCCAGAATAGCATCAGCAACCATGTCAGGTTACTGAGACATTTTCTACATATCACGCCCTCCTGCACTTGGTCTCCGGGACACCTAGTGCATGCTAAGCACCTCACCCAGGCTGGCCCCAGGAATGCCAGGCTAGGGTAATCACACACATGGGTTCTGGAAGAAAGTTTAGCAAAGAACTGGCTGAGAGAATACATTTGCTTCCAGTATACCCAACTATTTTTTTTAATCATTGTCACCATTACATCATATGAAGTATCTTAATAACGATACTAATAGTAATAAAGATAATATTAATACCAATTTAAAGTACAGAATTTGTGTAACACTTTTCTAACACCCAGAACTTTACCCTATTATATTAGAAGTTCTAGTAATGTTATCAAGATTTCTGTTGTCAGGTTTATGTTTGCATAAACCGAAGAGACAAAATGTTTCTCATTTTCTGCAAATGGAAGAATAGAACCATAGACAAAGCGGATTTCTTGCCCGTAGGTTTATTTGAAGCCGCACTTCAACTACAATCCAGCAACGGACAATCTGATCCCCTGCAAGGAAGCAGGATTGCCTTTTTCCAAGGGGGACATCCTTCGGATTGTCAATAAGGAGGATCCCAACTGGTGGCAGGTAGGTGGAGCGTGTTCACACAGTGGGAGGAGTAACAGGAAGCATCAGTCACCTCCTAAAACATGGGTTCCCCAACCTTGTACTAAATGCTTAGGTTGTCAGATGTAGTCTATTCAGTCTGAAGGATAAAACTAAGAAATTTCAGTTCCATTTTTTCCAGTAATTTTAGCAGACAGCCGTATCCAGGGCAACGTGCACAGTTTACACTTTCACATAGTACCCATTTATACAGCTGCATATTTAGTGAAGCAATTAGGATGAAGTACCTCGCTCAAGGGTACAGTAGCAGTACCACAAAGAAGCAGAAGAGCATCTTTTATATTTACAAGAAAGCTTATAGCCTTCTATTCACCAGAGGTACACTGTAATTTTTCAAACACACAAAAAACACTCAGGGAAAAAGGCATTAGAGTGAATACAGGTATGGATTTTTTCTAGCGTATGCACTGAAAATGTCTTTCCACCTCCTTGTTTTAGAGCTGTTATAACCCCATCTCCTTAGCCAGCACTCCACACTGCCACAGGTTCTTTTCTACTTGACATGCAGGGGTACGAGGGCAGGAAGTTGTCTTTTTTACCAGTGCTTTATAGATTCATGGAATGCCATGTGGCACTGGTCTTTCAATCTCCATATTTCCCTCAGGCATGCCATGTAGTGGGTGGAAAAACGGGACTGATACCAAGCCAGTTTCTGGAAGAGAAAAGGAAAGCCTTTGTCCGGAGGGACTGGGATGGGTCAGGTATACTGTAAATCCCCACACCTCTTCCTTCCCCGATTGCCCAGTAAAATTGCCCTCTCCTTTAACCTAAAAAAATTCTCACACCCCTCACCTCTGAACTGAACTGTCATAGGCTCACAGCCCTTCTCCGCTGCGTCACTATTCCCCTGCCCTCCTTAGATGTCTGACTCTGAATTGTAAACTCTTCTGGCTTAATTTGTGTGCTTTTGACCGATGTGCTGTGTGCTGAGTCTGCCATCTGCTGGCCATCCAGAGTAGTTACACCTCTCCTGTCGTCCTCAGGAATGTTGTGTGGGACAATCAGTGGGAAGAAGAAGAAGAAAATGATGTACCTGACAGCCAAGAATGCAGGTGCATACAGAACAGGCTAAGTTTCTGTGGTGCTGCCTATGCTTGCAGACTGTTAACTGTGATTTTGCTGGCTACATAGTTTCCCTGCTTGGATAAGGACACCCAGTGTGCTTGACTGTTGAATATGCTGTGTGACTGTGATCAGAGTTTGACCGCCACGAGCTGCAGATTTACGAGGAGGTGGCGAAGATGCCCCCGTTCCAGAGGAAGACCCTGGTTCTGATCGGAGCGCAGGGAGTGGGCCGCCGCAGCCTAAAGAACCGACTGATTGTGCTCAACCCGACGCTGTTCGGCACCACCGTCCCATGTGAGTTCAGATGGCCCGCTTGAAAAGAAGCGAGCCCCCTTACCCAGACAAAGGAACTGCCTCTACAGAACACCAGGAAAAGTGGGACTGAGGACAGCTAATGTGACCGTCTCACGCCTCTGCCTTGTCCCTGTCCACCTCAGTCACCTCCAGGAGCCCTCGCGAGGAGGAGAGGGACGGCCAGTCCTACTGCTTCGTCACGCGGACGGAGATGGAGGGCGACATCAAAGCCGGCCGCTACCTGGAGCACGGCGAGTATGACGGCAACCTTTACGGCACCAAAATCGACTCCATCCACGAGGTGGTGAACACTGGCCGGACCTGCATATTGGACGTCAACCCGCAGGTCAGAACCAGAACTGGGCCCCAGAAAAACGGGACAGAATTGTGTTGTTCGCTTCTGCCGTTTTGAATATGCAGTGTGTGACATCTTTGGTAGCCGACGAGCTGATGTGGCACATGTTACTCTAAGTAAGCGCCAGGTAAAAGTAAATGTTCAATTAGTCAGTAATAGAGCTCCTGGACTTCAGGAGCTGGTGGTGAACTGATTGGAATACTGGACCTGAACCTTAATTCCCTCCCACTTGGGAAGTTAAGCAGCCATGTCTGAATCCATGTATTGGTGATGGAGCTGCACAGTGCTTCTAGGAAGCACTTAAATAGTGTTTACTCAAGCTTATCTTGAGTTTGTTTTGGCCCCCAAGTGCGTAACTTTATGTAGTATTTTTTTTTTTTTGAAAAGGCTTGATTGAGTTCCATGGCTAATAATTCCATTGATCTGCAGGCCCTGAAGGTGCTGAAGACATCTGAGTTCATGCCATATGTGGTGTTCATCGCGGCTCCAGAACTGGACACCTTGCGGGCAATGCACAAGGCCGTCGTCGATGCAGGAATCACCACCAAACTGCTCACGGTCAGTCTCCTCTCGGCTTTCAGCTTCTCAGCACTGTTCAGCTAGGACTTTGTTTCTGGATCATCGGGGCTTGGCTCCCCCCAGGCAGATTACAGGGTTTCTCCGCTTTGTTTGAGGCCCTTGCCCGCAGTGCCGCTCCTGTGCAGCTGAAGAAAGTACAGAGGCCTGCTCTCACCCCCTCTCCTCTCCCAGGACACGGATCTGAAGAAGACTGTAGACGAGAGCGCGAGGATCCAGAGGGCCTACAGCCACTACTTCGACCTCACCATCGTGAACAACAACCTAGACAAGGCCTTCGAGGAGCTGCAGGCCGCCGTGAACCGGCTCTGCACAGAGCCGCAGTGGGTCCCGGTCAGCTGGGTGTACTGAGCACCGGCGCCGCCATCGGACCAACTCCCGACCGGACCCGGTCGCAGCAGGCACGCGAGTGTCACTGGGCCCCACGGACCTCACCTGGCACGACGCCCAGACCACGCCCAGCTGAACTAACTGCGCCCCATCCCAGAACCCTCTGCACACAACGCTACTTTTTCTACGCAAAACTGAAGGGAAGTGTACTTACTTATTTAAATTTTTATAACTTTTTACGGAACAACTTTTTATTCATATCTACTTGGAGATGAAACAATATCAAGCAGAAATGGAGAGCACATTTAGTTTGATTTGCTTTTTTTGTATTTGCAGTTGTACCAAACAGATGCTGTATTTTGATCTTAATACAAGAGAAAGACTACTCAAAACTATTTATTTGATAAAGGAAAAGAGTGCGTGGCTTTTCTAAGCACTACAGCATTTTAGAGTTCATGGGGCTTTGTCTCTAACGAGAACTGTTTACAATACATGGGTAACTACAATGCTGCAGTCTCTAATCCCTGGCGTGTGTATCCTGTTAATTGTTCTTCATCTTTGTTTCATCCTCATCCTCTTGAAAGAATCTCACTAAATTCATGTGGTCCCACTCCATCCCTGGCTGTAACTTACACCTCTCATTTAGAATGTACATTAAACAAAAAAGTAAACGGCAGACAGACTGACAGAAGAGCAACCGAAGTTCAGGAACATGTTCATAATTAGTCCCGATTTTGTCAGAAAGTTTGTCTTTTAAATTTGTTTTTGGGCAGGACTGATATCTTTCTTTGTGGCATAACTAAATGAAAGGGCTTTGCTTGGATCATACTCTGGCATTTGTGGTCTTTGTTGATGCTCCTTCTCAAAAGGTCCTTGTCTCCGCTGTGCTCTGCAGTCGTTTGTATATCTTCCGTCTGTTTTTCTGTTCTTCGTAGTGTTGTATCCTGTTTCCGTTTGTGTAGCAGAGGCATGAAGTCACCCACAATCCTCTGGGGTGCCGAGTCAGAGGAGCCCCGCTCCTTGTTGTTGTCATCCCGTTAAATGTGTCATTACTAAATGTTTTTACCTGGACATGCTAATGCTACAGTATATATTTTAAAATGGAGAGACTTGTATTTTAAGACATGCTCAGTAACAGTGAAATAAAGTAACTGGAGGTTACAGAGAGAAGTGTGCATTTTCCGTTTTGAGCTTATGTTAACAGATTCAAGCGCTTCAAAAAGTTTTTAAAATGCCTGCTACCATAGAGTAAACTGAAATATTTTGTTTTTAAGGTGTTTGGTTGGTACACTTAAGCAAGTCTGAATAATTGAATCAGGGAATAAGTCATATATTCATATCATTAATAATGTATTAATATTTGTATATTTAAATATATTTAAACATGAAATACACTATAAATACCCTATGTTGTGACATTGTGACACATGTCCCAGGGACATTTGGAAATAACAACATGGAGAACGGCAAGATGCAAATCAGTCTTTGGACAGGTGTTTATTTAGATACCGAGGCGCACACACTGGAAGGACAAAATAAATCATGACCTCTCCCTCATGAGCACACAGAATGAGGACAACCTGAGACCGCACAGCAAACTGAAACTTTATCAAACTTTTGTCTGTTACTTTGATAATGAAGGTTTCCTCACCCCTGCCCCAAAAGCCTTTTTGTTGAAAATTAGGATTGTTTTGTTGTAAAACAAAAGGTGTTTTATAGGTTATATATATACTCAGATCATCATACATCAGGCTGTTCTGAAACAGGGACTGTTTTCCATGTGTACCACACTGCTTTTTACCAGTCATTTGTAAACATGCTAATTATTCAAATTACATTTCGGCTAATATCACCACTCCCTCATTCCTTAAAATTCCTGAACAACTCTTGTCGATATTTGTCATAAATATCTCACTGTTCTGGTGAATTGGCAGTGTCTCCCAAAATTTTGTCAAAAAACTTGTCACAACCAAGTGTGGACGTATCAAAAGTAGTAAAAAAACATTTCACAGATCTGTCAAATGTCATAAAACTAATATTGCTTAAAGCTGTTTTAAATTACCTTGTATATAATCTAGTGTATGATAATTAATCTAATCTAATGTTCTCTTCACAACAACACAGCACTAACACTGGTGTTGTTCATGAGAAAGCTTATTAAAAGGCATTACAAAAATTACGTTTAACACTGACATGCACTGCAGTGTCAGTATTGGTCCAGCAGCATTCTACATGCTCTCTGAGGGTGGAGACCCCCTGTTAAAAAGTAATAAAATCCCACAGACAAGGGAATGTCTGCACATACACATAACTCAGACAGACACACTATACTACTCACACACACTTTCAGTCAGACATAGAAATCCACATACGTTCTCACTATTCTAATGCACTCTCCCCCTCAACACACACACTCAAAACATCAGGTTTTCCCAGGGAGGCAAGGCCTTGGATGGTGACAGACATGACGAAAGGGAGGAGCCCTGGTTGGTCCCCCATCTCCACCCGCAGTGTGCCCGCCTCCTTACGGAGGATGACACCGGAGCCGTAGAAGAGTTGCTGCGCCCTCTTATACCCCTCCTCCTCCAGCAGGGGGGACAAGGCAGGGTCCTGCAGGTTCAACTCCTCCTCTGCAGCCAGACAGTGGACCTGCAAAACCAGGGGATATGCAGCAGTAAGCCTGAGACTGCTGTGAAATGCCAGCAGTGAGGTTTATACGCTGTTCAAGCACGATGGCCGTGTCACTGCAACTTCCTCATGACTTTCTCATGATGACAGACCTTATAGTCCTCACACTCAGGGTGACCAGTGAGCTGAAGTCAGCTGGCCAACTAGTTTGCTTACTAATAAACCAAATAATTTCAGTACATGGCTACCTTCAATCAAACTATAAGTAAGCAATCTATGCTGTAGCCACTGTCTGCTCGTATGCGTGGCAGTGAAGTTTACTCAATGGAATGAGCATGTTGGTTCTTGTTATCAGCAAACTAGTCAAGCAAGACACTGCAAAGAATCAATTTTACCCCTACTTTATAATCCAGTATCAAATAACACTATCTGGGTATTCCACAAGGAGTGTGGTTATATCATGTTAGCCACCAGGATACTGCTGTCATATTAATAAGTTTATTGACATTACTATCCTGTAATACAAGACCGCACAGTTTCGGATTAAGTACTAAACACAACATACTAACGGTGCCGTCGCAATGATGCCTAAAAAAATGACAAACTTTTTCAGGTCTCTTAAAATTGTATTCCTTCTCACTGCTGTGGCGGCATTTAAATGAATAGTCAACACTTTTGCTTTGATGAAACTGATATGCTTGTTGTTAAGGCAATTAATAGGAAGTGCTGGATGATGGAAGTTACAAATTGCAGCGGTGTCTATGTGAAATCCACCCTTTAAAAACATGAAAATGTTTCTCAACATGTTTCCCTGGGACACAGAGCCACCTGTCTACTTAACTGTACTGTAGTTCCTGTATGGAACAATGGCATTTGGTTCTGGTTTTTATTCAAAATTAAGTAACGGTTGTTCTTTGTATTTACCTGAACCACCTGCATGGAAAACCACTGAACCATACAATATCTCAGTGTGAAGCCCCCCGAGACCTTGGCATGCTGTCAGTGAGCACTCACCAGCTGTTGCAGAGCCTGCAGGAACTGTGGACTGCAGCAGTGAGTCAGTGCAGTAAGTGCAGCATCGTTCATCTCTGAAAGAGAGAGGAGACAGGGATGCATTCAGTACACTGGGCGCTTTCAACTGCGCTGAAAGGTGAGCTACGTACAGACCCAGGAACGAAGGTGTTCAGCCTACGCATCAGCAGTCGCTTTGCAACTCATTTTCTAGTTTATTCTACTCACATGGCATTTTAACTTCATACCTCAAAAACCAATGCCTTAGATCCCTCTACCGTTTTCCTCAAAAGCACACTATCCAGCAACACTCAGGGGACTAGTTGCGTCTTTTCTGCTTCTACTCTACTAGCTTTTGACTCCAGCTTCCATCAGCACCTCTGGGAAACCTTGTGTAGCGCTTTGCTTCTTGAGCGCGCTTGATGTGCACACAGGAGACATGCTGCTGTGATGCTTAAGGAAATAATGTACATCTAAAGACATGCAGTCCAGCCACGTTTGCATGAGATGATGTCACAGGTGTTAGTAAAGATTCTCTATTGGGAAAAACTCTTAAGTACAAGGTGGTATAGGTTACACTGAAAATACTAAAAGGAATGCAGCCTGATTAAAAAGCTTTAGAGAGGTGCAGTGAGCATGGTACCGTAGTGTCCCAGGTGTACAGTGTGCTGCAGGGATGTACAGGAAGTGATGTCATGAGTGCTCAGACACGCTCACGCACCAGCCATGGCACTGACGAGAACATGAGCAGCATAGAGGAGCTGGGAGGAGGGGTGTGGGTCGGCAGACGCTCCATCAGTCCGGCTCTGATCTGCCCTGCTGGACTGAAGCACCAGGTCCAGGAGGGTTTGGGCCTTCTGCTTTAGAGAGGGCGACTCCTCCAGCTCGCTGAGGTCAGCCGTCTCGTTGTGACACAGCTGAACCAGCTGACGCCAAGAAAATCAGAGCCGGAAGGGTAAAAAACGTAATCCAAACAGGGTTTGACATTATCATATACGTTATTATCAATGGTAACTACCGTGCCACTTAATTCCGGTTCTCAGATGGTGATGAAGAGAGCATTTATGCCGTGTCAAGGGGTCACTCACCCCACTCTCCAAAGCGGAAACTGCTTCTCTGTCCATCATGACTGTCTTCAAGAGCTGGAGCAGCGTGGACCGGGTCGGTGCTGGGAGATCTTTCAGCTGCTGGAAATGAGCCTGCAGACTATCCAGCTCTGTCCGAGAAGAGGAAACCAAATGTTCCTAACTCTGATTAAACAAAGACTGCACTGCTGTCATGCTGAGTCACCAGAGGGTCTTCTCATTGTAACCCGGAGCCCTACAGCTCCACAGCACCACAGGATAAATGTACTTGTGAGGGGTGCAGCCCTCTCTGCAATGCAATGGTACCTTTCTTCAGGGACAGCGTCTCCGCAGATATCACTGGGGCCTCTTCCGAGTGCTGTCCGACATGCCCGTCCACCTCAGTGAAGGTTCTTATAGAGCTGTCCACTTCAAATCCCCCGTGGGTGTCTGGCTGCAGACACAACTCTGAGCAGAAAGTTAAGAGTACGGTCAACAAAACAAGTACAGCACAAGCAGACACACAGCCCAGAATCAGCACAGTCAACACAATAAGACACACAGCCCACAGTCAGAGCACAGTCAACACAATCAGAGCTCAGCATCCCTTTGACCCTGTGCACAATGCTAAAGCAGCGTGCCTAAATCACAGTGCCTCAGTCAACAAGGGCACCCTGCCTCTCTCACCATACTGGCCACTGTGTTTGACCACCAGCTCGATGAGGCTGTAGGCGATGACCGTCTGCGGAGGGATCTCCAGGGAAATGTTACTGTCCTGCTGCATGTTTCCGTTCTCATTCACGGACACCTGCAAGGTAAAAAAAACACGCTCTGCCTCAGCATGGGGTTCACCCAGGGAATGCAGGCGTATCCATGCGCCCAGCTCCTGGGGAAGATCACATGACACAAGCTAAAGGACCGACTGTCTCATGACACACGCTTCACTGCTTTTCTCTGGCAGACATTCAGAGCATTTCATTTGCAATGCAATGTGCCACTGCAGCGAGGAGTTTCAAACCTTTCCACTGCTACTGTGCTGGAAAGACATCCCTGCCAAAGTATGTCCATTTCAGTAAGTCAAATATCTTATGGCATGGGAGGTCAGGTGTACGAATAAACACAGATTCAACACTAGATGAATTTACTTATAGTAATTTATTGATATGGTTATGTGTCTCATGTGCTAATTTTATCCCTAGTCAATTCATGTAAAATGCATACGAAATTGTTCACAAAAAATATTTCAGCTAAACCAACCCAGCATTTTCTCCCCAAACAATGTATGAAAATCCAGTTTTATGTTGCTAAATACTGACTCTGCAAAGAGATCTGACCTCACACACACATTTAGGTAAGACAAATTCATATAAGTGAATTATTATACACAGGGTTCAAGAACTGAATGTTAAACTCTGGACTTTGTCCTCACGCTTTTGTTAATCAACAAACGTCTAAATTCTAACTCAAGTGACTTGTGAGCTCGGGGTTAACACTTCAATGCCCTCCCGCTCTGTACCGTGCTCCAGTGCATGGCTCCTCCTACCGTAATCCTCCTGTTGCTGAGGAAGCCCAGCACGCCCCCGCAGTCGCCCTGCTCCTGCACCTCCTCGGTGACGGAGCACTGCTGGGTCGTCACGATCCTCTCCTTCAGGATCCCGAACACCTCGTTCCGCTTCTCGCGGGTCTGCTGGATCAGACAGTGCTCCAGGTTCAGAACTCTGCAGGGCACAGAACCAGCGAGACATCTCACAGAGCCACACTTACACACCAGGGCTCTTTTTCCCTTCTTTTCCCCTCTTTTCACCATTATTTTATTACATATTTATATACATAAATAAAAAATTATATATTGCATATTTTACATACATAAATATTACATGTTTATTATGTTTCTTCTATTAAATAATTGATTGCTGTTTTTCCTCTACCGTTTAGTTATTATTCATGAATTTCTTTTCTCTTTCTGGGTTGTCAAAAGTTGTGGGCAGGTAAATATACAGAGTTCTAGGGGTTTGCTCTATGCCATTTGCACAATTCATGCTTTGGAACAAAAAAAAATAAAAACAGAGATACTGGTATTTTCAGTGGTTCAGAATGTTATATTCCTGAGGTGCTATTGCACTTTAAATGTGTTTGGTCTTTAGAATTCCTTTGGTCATTTCTGGTGACAGATCGATGAAAGTTCTGCCTTCTGAGGGTTAAAAATACAAAACGCAGTATTTAACAGTGTGCTGATGCGGTACACGCAGACAGCCAGTCACAAGACGGGCACTCCAGCTTTCACTTCCTGTCATGTGCATGCTCCTCTTCCTCTTCCACAGCGGTGAAGGTGTATTAGCAGGCAAAGTGTGGGCACTAAGTGTCTGCACAGACCGTCTCTCCACCCCCACCTGTAATGCAGTACATGCCGTGCAGATCCAGTACCTGTGCGATCAAGCCTACCTGTCCTTGGAGTCCTGCAGCAGCTTCTGCACGTCCACCTCCTGCTTCCTCAGGCTGCCGAAGGAGGACTGCAGCTTGAACGAGCCCTTCCCCTCCACGCTGACGTTCGTCTTCCCCAGCTCGGCGTCCACCTTTCCCGACACGGTGTCCCCAAATGTCCCTGCGTACTTCAGAAAGTCTGTCTCCACGACAACTGGAACAGAGCCAGGCATCAGATCACCATGTGCTGTGTGTCTGTGTTATTATCTATCGGTAGACCAGACGCCCCTATCCAGAGCATTGAAAATGAAGTGCCGAGTACACGGTGTAAAAAGTGACCAATACACCCAGCCATCTGAAAGGCAACACAGAGCCATCTGTAGAATTAAAACACAAATTACTGAGAGTAACACCTCGTAAATAAGTTGTCACTAATAGCAATTTTACAGCTAAAAAGCAGCAGTCAAATGTGCTTCAGATTTCAGTTTATCCAGCATAACAGGATAGAGCTGAATCAGATGAGGATGAGAGTCGACAGAAGAAATCAATAGGGAATACGATGAGTGATTGTACTGACCAGGGTGGGGACACTTCTATTAACACAGACAAACTTCTAACATCTCTGTTCAGGAACAGTGCTCAGCACTGAAAGACAGGTCTGCATATATTATCTATTATGTAACATCTATCTCTTCCTGAGCATGGCACCTCCTCCACTGTATAAACAATGCAAAAAGCACTAAGCCAGCTTCAGTGTTGAGCCATCCCAGTACTAAATGAACCTACTCAGAAAGCTCTCTCACAACAGGGTACATCAGTGGACATAATTAGTACGTGAAATGGGTGGACATCTACAGTATAACAATCTATCTGGGTTAAACGGGTGTGTTTAGGTGTGTATACCTGTCCGCATAGGAGTGTGTACCTATTTCAGAGGTTAACCAGATACATTAAGGTGTGTTGCCACTTTTTTGTGTGTGTGTGTGTGTGCTCAGGTGCGTATACCTGGGTTGATGGGTTTGCTTCCGAGCAGCACATCGCTCAGAGTGAAGTCCGACGGCAGGTACTTATGTCGCTGCCAGAACCAGAATCGCTTGCGCTTCACGACCAGCGACAGCGGGACCAGCTTATCGGAGTCGTTCAGACGGGACACCGGGATCAGGCACCCATCTGGATCGATCTGCTTGACGAAGTTGCTAGTGGCCTTGGCAAACATCTGTGGAAGGCAAAAAGAACTTCAGGATGAAGTTGCTAGGGCACAAAACTGTGGATATGTGGAGATGATTTTGAACATTAGGACATTTTAACACTTGACTGTGCTCACTGAAGTCAGGCCAACCACAGACACAGTGAGGAAGAGATTCTGAGACAATACAATTACTCAACAGTGTATTTAATTAATCATTCTATTCAATTATTTGCCTCTAAAGTGTTTCTTACACACCTAATTAATACAAAATGAAAACATGAAGACCCAAGTCTGTAAGGGGAATAGATTTCCTTGGTTTCCTATTACCAAAAACCACACTGCAGAGTACTAAAGATTTTTCAACTGACACCTACTCTACTATTTTCCATCCCTAATCCTGGGGGCAGCCAGTGTATGCTAGCTTTCATTACAAGTAAGATCTAAATTAGTTTTTTCATTGATTTCTAAACTGGGTTTGACATCAACCAGAAAATATTGCTTAGTCCTTGTTAAAGAAATGGAAATACTGGCAGGGTGTTGGTCTGCTACCTGAAAGATATAAGCAAAATGTTTTTTTTTCAACATGTTTCTGTTTATCTATAAAATGGATATTAAATAGAAACGAGTGTTTTGTTAATAGCTCAACCAAACATTAAGCTCAAGGCAACGCCATATGCTCAACCATCATATGGACTGGCAAAATTCCGTACAAACTGGGACAATAACCCATATGCTTAAGAATCTTGATTAAATCATTTTAAAAAGCAGAAAAGCGCAGCTGTTTTTTGGCCCGTTGTGATTTGGGTGTGGTATTTTCTCCTATTCCTACTCAAAGCTGGTACTCGAGAGAGACAGAAAGAGAAACACACTCTGAACGAAACCCTAACGTGCCATGAAAATACTTCTCTGCAAACTCAGCGTGTTTCCTGCAGAACTTCAGTAAACAGTGACCGCAAACACCAACCACTGCGGAAGCATGACATTTGGAAACAAATACCCCCACAGATTGGCAGACAAAATTGGTGATTGCTATGCTACGTGATTTACAGCCTAGTTAGCATCATTAGGCAGCGCCACATTCCACAGAAACTGATGCGGAGTCTAGAGGTGGTGTGGTGTCGCTGTCCAACTCCCCAGTTTCCTAACTGATGTGATATGTCAGTGCTATTCTTCAGTTATTTAGTAGCAATGTATCACACTAGAAATGTCTCAGGATCACTGGCAATTACCCGATTGGAATTAACTCAAAATGTGCGCAAGGATTCAGTTGCACTGGATGGAGTCTGCCAAGTAAAATGTTTACAACCTACAGTCATGATTAAACACTTGTGTCATTTTATAACATGCACTGTTTGAAATAGGAGTAACGTTATAAAGTGTGGAATGGCGCTGCATATGCAAGGTGTGTGGAGGTGATTAAAATATAGCGAGTGATTTTACCACTGCGGGGAAGTAGCTGTCCGACGCAGTAACGTTACTTTTGACTTCCCCCCACAGCCAGCAAGTTAACTAGCCTGACAGCTACTGCACAGACAGGACTGAGTGTTTCTCCAATGGTAATTTCTCCGAAGAAAACTGAAGAATTGCTGACTAAATCTGTGAGCACACAACTGTGGCAATCTTGTAAAACAGATACTTAGGCAAGTTTATGTAATTAATTTTCGATAACAAGCTAACAAACTGAAACAACTGAACAGCCATGCTACTAACCCGTTACACTTTACATTGATTGTTTAAAGTTACCAGACACGTTTTGATTAGCTAGCTAGCTTGTTCGTGAAGACATATAGAAAGAAAAAGCAGTTTCTCCATGCTTTGTTAGTGCTTAATTGTATTAGACATTTGCTTACCTTACTTGATTTGAGATCGTAGTTACCTAGATAGTTAACTAGCTAACTACTGTATCTAAGAAGAGGTAGTTGATATTCGCTTCAACAGCTTTATTGAGGATACCCGGCGGTGGCACTGTGGTTATGTTTTCTACTAAACACGCATTCTTGTCTTCGTTCTGTGATTGGTGCATTCTCGGAAATTGACGCTTTTCACAGGATTAACGCCATGTCGATCAAAAAGAGGCGGGCGCAACCTACTATGACGGAAACAAAGAACTTCTCACTGCTTGGCCCCACCCCTCACGCAGAGAACACCAAGACGAGCGACTCACTCACTTTGCGAGCACATGACGCTCATACGGAATTCATCCCGTTTTGCTTAATCTAATTGTGTTCATACAGATATTTTTCCAATGGTGCAGAGGCAGGGAAGATGCATGAAGTACTGTATAATCGCTGTGTAACTTATCAATCACTAACTAACTTTGAAGAGTCTCTGAAGAGACTGAAATTAAATGGCTGGTTTTCTTTTTTGTCTGCTTTTGTTATTCTGCCTCCACACTGGTATGCGTTTTAAGTACAAGATGGTTTTTAGTATTTAATACTGTTCGCGGGTAGTCCAGGGTGTAGTATGGAGGCATGGTGAATCATGAAACAGTGACGGTCATGCAAGCGTCTTTGAAAACTGACCCAGGTCATCTCCAGATGATGAAGTCAAGTTGGCAGTAATGTCAACGAAATGAGAGAATCACTTCGCCCGATGTGCAGTGACCCATTTCGTGATGAAAGACGAAAGCATCTGCCAAGAGGGACAACCAAACACAGCTCAACAGTACAACCGGGGTGTGCCTGTTACCCGAGATGCCTTCACTACAAGCCTGAGTGCTCGTTTATATAACCACCAATTATGCTTAACATCACACATTAAGGTGTGCACAGTTTAGCCAGCAGCCATTTAACACTGTAGCCATTGCTCATTAAATGCTTGAAGCTCAGTGGGACAGGGCTTAGAAAGCAGGCATATCAAACTCTGTTAAGTTTAATTAGATGTTCAATTGTCGTAGACCTTTTTCAATGAAAAAAAAATACAATACTGATAAATCAAATACAACCTCATATTAATACTTATTTAGAGACATATCTGAGAAAAACTGAGTTGAAAAAACACCTTTACATTTCTCTATCTCCAACAATGAAATGCTTTCACAAGGACTTCAGACTGATAACTGTCAAATCAGATCTAATTACTTGTGCCCAGTTGCAGTGAACACCAGCATGAATGATTGGTCACCGTGACTGGCATACACTGCTGCTGCAGGGGGTGCTCTCTGTGAACAGGAAACTGATAGTGCTAACTCCCAAAGAAGAGAGAAACAGTTCTTATGAAATTACGGTCTACCAGGGAAGCTACCAGGGTAACGCTAGCTGTGGTTTATCAGGAGAAGTGGCTCAGAGCACATCACTTCCAAGACGCATGTCACTTGCGTCACTTGATACTGATACAGGACATTATTACACCTGTGGTGTACAGTGACACACCCTCAGTCTCTCTCACACACCACACATCCAGTCACATGAAACTAGTTCTGAGGAAGCTACACTACTCTGAAAATGAGGCAAGCTACAGCTACACACTACAACTCCCAACCAGTAGCAGGCAATGAGCTGTTCTATAAAGTACACTCTAAAGTGTAAAGAGTACTCGAAAACATATAGTATACTGAAACCTTCAATGCTTCTTTACTGACTTCCAGAATGCAGTAGTTGATGACAATGTGATGTAGGGGGTTGAGACACCAGATAACCAGATAACAACAGATTGCAGGTTCATTTCCCACTTGTGAAGTTCCCAAATATCCAGGTCTATAAACATGTCCACTCCGCCAAACAGCTGAATTTGTGTTGGGAGTATTATTTTGATATAGCATTTATGTACTACTATACGTATGCAACACGAAGAGGACAATATCACTTGAAACTCAAAGTCAATATTAGAATAAAAGTTTATTAGATACCTAGAGTGTGTGGTAAACTGGCCACACCCCCATGGGGAAGGGTCACTTTTCAAATTGCTGCTCTGTCACCCCTTACATTGTTATACCTCGTAGGTCATTTATGTTATCTATATTGTACACCGTATCAGCCAGAACTGTTGCTGAAACAGGATGGCTGTCATTATTTAGATAACATCATACACAGAATATAGGTCAAATGTGTAGAGCACTCTCACACACAAACACACATACAGACAAACATAAAGGTGAGGGATATATCTGCAAAACTTCCAAGTCCATTTTTGATGTTTGCAGAAAACTGGATTTTGGAATTGGAACTGGAATGATACAAGACTTTTAGAAGATGTAAGATATAAATGCTCCTCAAAAGTTTTCAATGACGTTCCTCCCTCTGTTCCATGTTCTGTAAATGAATTCAAATATTTTACATATAACATTTAACATATATTACATTTCTAATAAGAGTCATTAAGCATTGTTTTAACCAGGTTTAAACATGGTTTAAAAAACATGATATATTTAACTGGTAAGGCAACATACATGTGCTGAATCTTTGCAATGTAGTACATACGCTATTTCAGTGTTACCATCGTTTCTATGCCATTTCACTTCAGAGGTAGAAAATCTAAGAAGTTAAGACAGAATTATACAGTATACAGTTTGACTTGTGAAGACAAGCAGGTTTGATGTGGAACAGCAGTTCACCAATGAGGGGCTGTCTCTCCCTCAGTACCAACATGGCATTTCGGTCCATTTCTTTCTATGTGCTACGTTCAGTGCACAGTGATGTCAAGCAGAGCCCGGTTTGCATATTCTCTTGACACATGTTTGCATACAAATGCTACACAGTTCCATAAGCACTCTGCATTAAGGCTTTAAACAGGATGAGCTGCAATGAAACAGGCTACTATGGAAAGCAATGGAGAATTCAGCAGCAAAGGGCAAGGGTGTCAGTGGATGGGTCCGCCAGGGAATGGAACAGCAGATATCTTCAGAACCAGCCCCAATCACTGCAGGAGCATGGGGTCAGCACACTGGTCACCATAGTACAGGGCAGTCCAAGTTGGCGAAGCCTGGGTCCATCTTCAAGTCCCAGTAAGTGTTGTTGCTTACCCAGGTGTCGTCCTTTGATTTCCTGTAAAAAGAGGAAAGGCGCATTGGATTACTCAAAACCCAAACCAAGAATCACAGAGAGAAAAAAAAGACCAAATTCCAGAATCTCACAGAAGCTCACAGACTGACTTTCCTTGTTCCACAGAACATCACAATTCAGTTACTTTGGGAAATGTCTGTGATGTGTTTATCTATAGCACGACGGTGAAAGACATGCAGTACTTGAAAAACCGGGGTTGGTGGGCCATGTTGTTCTCCTCAAGGACTCTCCTCCTCTCTCTCTGGAGCTGCTCGATCCTCTGCTTCTGCACCTCGGCTGCCTCCACGTTGCCTTCCTCCAGTAACCTGAGACAGGAGGAGAGAGGAGCAGAGAGAGGGACTTACAGCAGCATGCTGTAATGAGTGCATCTTCATGTAACACCCGTCGTTTCACTGATGTCATCCTTTCGGGACAGGAGGCCAGGTCTGACCTCACTGGCTACCCTGGCCAAGTGACATCATGTATACTGAGCTTTGAGCCTTCTGACTCATCTGAGAGTGCAGACACACTAATTAATCCATGAACAAATGTGTAAATACACCATTTATTGCATTATTTATATCATCCACATTACTTAGATAAACAAGATAACTCTACTCCTTTGGTGCACATTTCCGTCCTCTACAGATATTGTTCTTACAGACAAAAAATGGTCTGCTGGTTGCAGAGAAAGGTCATGCCATTTGGTTAAAGAGATGACAGGCGGTGAGCTGTGTATGAATGTGTATGTGTGTGTGTGTGTGTGTGTGCACATCTGTGCATGCCTGTGTGAAAACACAATTTCTAAGTTGACAGTTTTTTTATGAATTTTACTGCTAATACTCATATACTGTACAAGACAGGACATGTGCCATACAGGTACATATGGAAACAAATTGCATACAGGCATGGTGTGGCGTTAAATGTTCAGAAGCCTTATGAGATACAAAATAATCCGTCTATAAAAGGAGCAGGTGCCTTGTAACATGGACATGTGAAGACTCGTTTGGTGAGGGGATGTATGGTGGAGGGCCTTATCTGATAATGCAGAGGATCTGACATGGCTTTGGGCAGCTACTCAGCACAATGGGGCTGTGCACAATAACTGGATGTTCCAGCTTCGCTGAACCCATATTAATTTTCACAACTACACTCTGCAGACTAGGTATGATTACTCCAGGGCTCTGAGTGATTTGCTGGGACCTACGATCTATAACTCAGAGCGTGTATGTGTGCACATATGTAAGTGATTGATCTGTGTATGTGTGTGTCAGAGAGAGGCTACTGCCATACTAATGATAATAGTGGAGGGTATATAGTAGTATGCTTGTATACTATAGTACATACTATACATACTATTCCATACTGCATACAATATTATACTATATCACAGTATACAACACTAGTACAGCTGCTAAAAATAATTTATGGTAGCGAAGAGTAAAACAAAAAGCCAAGTGACACAAAGCCAAGCCAGTAGACAACCAGTCAGTGTATTGAGATAAGGGACTCTTCTTAAATTCAGTGACACCTCAAGGTGTGTCCCCATGGATTACCCTGAGGCTGTTCTAAATGTACTGCTGCTGTTCCCTGACCCACACCCTCACCTCTGGTCCAGTCGCAGCCGGGTGTCAGTAGGGGGCAGCAGCGGCTTCTCTGCAGGGTCTAGTTCGTTCAGCTCAATGGCAAACTTTGTAAAACCATAGTACTGCTCGTGGTCTGCAGGCATTGCATCTGAACACACACACACACACGGGTTACCATATACGTATATAACGTATCACACACACAGTGGCATAATACAATATTTCACTCTACCATGTCTGCCTGTCAACTGCACATAAAATTAACACGCCCAATATAGAAGCTTTAGCAACAGAATCTGAAAAATTGAACATACTTGATAAAGTATGTAACCAGTGATGATGGTCTTGGGACACACAGAAGCTAGAGTTACTACATTGTGTGGGTGTGTCTGGCAGGTATGATTGACATCCTCAGAGGCCACTCACTTGCTCTCCAGATGCAGGAGGCAGAGGGCGGGTCCCCGCAGTACATGCCCTCATGCCACTTCCCAAACAACGTGTGGATGACCTTCCCCTTTTGGTCAGTGATCACGCCTTCCACCTCATTCACACTCGAGTTCCAATACTTTGCCTGAGACACACAAACACAACATAGATATCGTTACACAGATATATTGACAATATCTCTCCATATTCTTTCAGAGGTTTAATCTATAAACCCAAATGTTTAAGGCTGCGTATGACAGGAAGTGTAACAATATGGCAAAAACAAAGTGACACTTAAAATTGCATTGTCACACTCCTTGTCCCTTTATTGTTTCTCCTGTTTTTGTGTGTAACACTGATATTATATTTCTTAAACTTTAGTTTTGAATATGACAAGCACAGCTTTCATTTGAGCTAATTCACATTTTCATCTTTACTTCTGATCATATTCTTTTACCATGTTGTGCATATCCATGCACCATAATTTTAAACTTTTCAGCAGTAAAAAAAAAAAAAACTCATTTCATTACCCTACTGTCCACTAGATGACACTGTTGTGGCAGCAAATCGCAGACTCATTACGATCATGAGTAATATCAACACAGTCACACATACATAATAATTAGCTCCTGCAACTCTCAGCCTGGCATCTTGCAAAGCCGCAGGAAGTCCTTGAATATGTCAGACATTTAAGGCACTACAACCACTTAAAGCACTAATTATGTGAGTCGAAACCATTAGAGTAAAGCAGAACATTTCACCGAGGAAAATAACGGAGATATAATATGTGCCCTTGAAAAGAGCAAGATCCCATCTCCCTTGTACGGACCAATGACAGCAGGAAAGCTACTCCCACATTATGTTACACAAAATTCACAGAGGAACACACACTTAGACTGACTACACTATTCCGCACTCAAGTGCTGCACTGTGACTCTTACATTCATTTAGCAGATGCTCTTATCCAGAGCGACTTCTATCCAGCACAATAGAACATAATTGTATCTTGTATATCTGTAAGTGTATCTTTGTATCTCTGAATGCTAGCAATACTTCACATTTTCCAGTCTTTCATATCATTCTGATTTCAAATCAGAAGGTTGGTCTCTGCTCACCTTGACGAAGGTGACCTTGCACTGGCAGATGTCGCTGCTGCTGTTCTTTATGGAGATCTCGCCATAGTGCTCGATCCAGCGCTGGCCACTCAAAATGTTGTGGATGCAGGAGGTGACCTTGTTCCACTCATAGTGATCCCCAAACCTGAGGGAGGCGGGGTCAAGAAGAAGGAGATTTAGTGTCAGGGCTAGGAATAGTGCAGAGAGAAGGCAGTCTCTGCGAGGAAGAGTCTGTTAGGGAGAGGAAGAAGCACCCAGCATCCTGGAGAGAAACCCAGTCCCCTCAGAGGTACAGGACACACCCAACACATGCCCACTGTCTGACTTGTTTAATGTTGTCCTGGTTAGCAGAGGGAACTAAACACAGGCAGAGGCAGAGTTGAATACTGTATCATTCTGACTTTTCACTGATACTGAGCCATGTTAGAGCAAGTAGAAGGAGCAATGCTTTTACATAAACACCAGCCTGTTGTGGGAAGTTTCTGACTCATGAGGGCCTGATACAGAAACAGGCCCCTTCTTTAACCAGCACTCCAGTAAACAAGTCCACGGGTTCAGTCCTGGGCTGTGGGTGGGATAGTGTGTTTATGGGGTTAGAATCTCCCACTCTGCAGCCCTCTGAAGACAGGGAGGCGTGGAGACAGCAAAGACTCACCCTGGCAGACGCACATGCGTGGTGCCCACAGGGACGATCTCCATCGACTTGCCCCAGAACTTATTCTTCCACCGCATGTCTGAAAGCACCAGAAGACAAAACAACAGTGTGCTGAGAACGTGCAGCCGACACCCTGCCTTAGCGGAGCCCGCTTCGGATGGCTTGTGACCTGCCACCAGAGGTGGAGTGATGTCACATGGCACGCTAGGGATATGACCCCATTCTCAAAGAAATGATCGCACTGGGTGTTTCCTGGCTAAAACAGGATTTTCCAGATGTTACCGTATCTCACCTTGCCAGAAGATGAAGTTTTTGGACTCTGCGTGACATGCCGAAATAGGGGGGTGATGGCTGACCTGCAAGCAAGAGAAAAACACAATAAGCATGCCTTATTACAGTAAAATACTCACAAATTCAATCTGACATCTTCTACATGTGATGAGAATATTACACAATTAGAGCCCTGACATCATTCTACAGTGGAATATTGATTTAGCCACAGTGCAGTACCGATGGACATTCATTAGCAAGGTGACAATCTAGAGTGAAAACACGCCATGCGGCATTCCTGTTACTGTAAGCACCACTCTAGTTACACATGTTTCCATGGTGACCCTACACTTCAATTACATAATAAATGAGTGGAACGGAAAGGTCAATGCCAAAAGATCGAGGACCTTGAGACTCTTCATTACTTGTGCACAGTGGAAACGAAGTGCTTGCCAATCCATGAAATGTACAAAAAAAGAAACTTTGGCTTTTGAAAAACATATCTTGCGTTTGTTTACACTGTGAACATTCACTCTTGGGCTTTGTTTAATCATACACAACCGGGCAGGTCATCCTGTCGTTCTTTTGTAGTTCTGTAGTTCACCTGTTCCTCCCAGACATAAACCAAGAACAATATACATAACTCCTAAAGAACTTTGTGTGGAATCCCTTACATAGGATGAACTGTACTGTTTAGATCATCTGTTTGGGAGGACGGATCCAAACCTGTTCTGCAATGAAGCGGAATCCCTTGTCCTTGCAGTCACACTCGTACGTCTCTCCCAGGACCGGGTTGAAGGGCTTTCCGCCAGCTCTGTAGTAGCTGGATGCATACCCCGAGACTGCAAACGTAGCGATGTATGCCTGCAGACAGATCAGCATCACAGTCATTACAATCCTAGTCCAAACTTTCATTTCACAGGCACATTGGGCTATTCTCTGGAAAAAAAAAAACCAGTCAGTGATTTTTCCTACTTAATGATTGTATATATCTAACAACAGTTGGGAATTAAATTAACAAAAATTTGTTAATTTGTCCTTTTTAAACAATGAAAGAGTATCTGAAAATAAACCCCAGGGAACATTGCAAATAGCAATTACATATATAGCCAAGGGCCCTAATAAGGCTGATTAGTAAATGCTTTAAAAGTTAAACCAAACACTTTCCCTGGACTTACATTGCTCAGCAAACACAGAAAACAACCCCAGGAGCTTTTAAACTTGATAGTAACTTGCCTTTTATGTCTGTATTGATTGAAAACCCTCATCTAATAAGAGGCTCAAGCGGCCTCATACATTAATACAAGAGATCTAAACACTAAAAATGCTGGCTTATCTGATTGGGGTCATTAGATGGACTTGGATAGATTAAGCAGAAATGAGACACCGGGTACCTGAGGTTCTGTAAGCCTAGAGTCAGTGCTGAGTTTCCACGTATCTCTGGTTCGATACAAACAAATCGCCGGTGACCCAGCTAAAATGGCCGAGTAATCTGATTACATGCAGGAAACATCGCTGAATATTCCATTCCTTCCAACGATTTCCTTTACTTTAGCTTTTATTCCTCTCTGCTTCAGCCATTAACCACTAAAACCATCAACAATTGAGTAATGCTGGATATTAGAGTGCCTGTGCTTTGGGTGCAAATCACACTACATACAGTGCAAATGCTCATCTAGGTAGACAAATTCACAGAAGAGAGATGTCTGCTGTCCTTCATGTTTTAATGGACCTCGTTTACCCGTCTTTTTAATGATTTTGGCATACAGTAACAACTTGCAGAGGCTAAAGAACGAATACGTCTTGACTAATCATATCGTCCAGGCCCTTGCATTTGAACAAACAGACCGTCTGCGTTTACAGAACACGGATGACACTGAAAACATGGTGTCACACCATCCTTCCTGTGAGGGGAACATCTGTGAAGGCAGAGACTGGTGTCAGAGTGGGAGAGCTCACATCAGAGCGGGATGGCAGCATTGATTGATTGATTGATTGATGACACTGTGTTATTGATGCACTGTAACACAGGCACAATCGCCTATTAAATGAAAAAAAAACTGCCTTTCATCCATTTATTCATTTTGCATAGATATAAATGACCTTCCCCATTATTTGGTTATCTAAGCACCCTGTAACCAGCATTGTCTGTTCATTCTGTTCATGGTCCTATATAATCCCATACACAGACAGTTTGTACCATGAAAAGGAATGCTCTGATTGGTCCAGGTGTTAAAGACATGGTCCATGTGATTGGAAAATGTATCCCTGAAATCATGGTCAAGACAACATTATACTGTATATCAAATAGAAGAACTGACTCCTATTGATCCAATTCCAAAGCCACACACACTTGGTTAAGCCACTCTCCATGCACTTAAAGGAGTATTGCATGTGATTGCATGTGACTGATAACTGAAAGGTTGCTGGTTCGATTCCCTGCTGGGACACCCAGAATTGCTTCATAACATTGTAAAAAAAACTGTAACCCATGTAAGTTGCTCTGTAACATATGTAAGTTGCTGGATAAGAACAATAATGCAATTTAATGCGTGTGTGTGTGCACTCACCATCCTCTCGAAGGGGTCCTGCGTGTTTGCGGCCCGGTCCAGCAGCTCGCTGTACTCCAGCTCCTCACACAGTCTCTGCAGGGTGTTGAGGGGCTCGTTCAGCTGCACGGGCATGGCCACTTTGGACAGGTCCTTCCCGATGTTGTTCCTCAGGATGTTCCACAGGCTGATGCTGCTGGTGCTGGGGCTTGGGGCAGGCAGACAGGACCTGCGCTGCCTCTGGAGGGCACCATTCTCCACATAGACTGCACAGAGAAACATTAGAACAGGCACGTCAGATGCGAACATTGAACGGAGAAGAATCAGGCCATTTAGCAAACGCTCTCATCCAGAGCGACTTACATATGTCACAATTTTTTACGTTATCCATTTATACACCTGGGTAATTACTGAAGCGATTCTAAGTACCTTGCTCAAGGATACAACAGCAGTGCCCCAGCAAGGAATTGAGGCATCAACCTTCTGTTCTGCTCCTTACCACTGTGCTACACTGCTGCCCCACTAACACTAAACACATTTTATTCTGTCACATCAAGTGAAAGTACGAATCGTGGGCATGTTCAATTATGTACTGCAGAAGTGAGAGATAAACTGCTGGTGATTTAGCGTATCGCTTCGGCCCTGATGTGCACTGCACCTGAGTGGGATCTGTCACACTCCGCCTCATTGCTGAAGTTGTCCATGGAGATATTGTCGCTGATGTCGCTGATGTATGAGTCATCATCAGAGGCCTGGAACACAACAGAGAGTGATTACAGGTGTTTCAGCCTCCTGACAGGTAAAGTACACCTTCAGCACCGCCCACCCCCAAACCAGGGGAACATGGGCACTGACGAATCTCCTTTGCCTGCCCGTCAGCACAGTGGGAGCCGGAGGAAGTGGGGGAGGAGCCCGAGCCCCTTGGGTCTCTGTGGAGGGGCTGTCAAATTTACACCTCAGCTCCTAAGAGTATTTTTAGATGACGGCAATTAACTCAATTTTCACATTTCGTCTGCTGGAACTGATTTGAACAATTGGTGGGGGACATTTGTACAGCAGGAGTAATGCTTTTTGCTGAAAGACAGAATGTTAGTTTCACTTGTGGGAATACTTTTAAAGCACTTTAAGTGCAGTTATGGTTATGATGTCTGCAGCCTTTGGGTTACACCATCTCCATTGTTGCTGAAGTCTTACATCCAGAAAATTGTCAGTAATCTGGGCCATTGCACAAAAAATGCGTACAAGGATGTTAAAAAGACAAAACAAGATAAAGACCTACGCTCTGCAGTTTTCAAAACTGTGATACTGTCTTCAAGGACAAGACAGACAGAGAGACAAGACTTGACTACATCACAGTAGCAGGCAGCCTTACCTCGTTCTCTGAGGAACTGGCAGACAGTAGGACTTCCTGTGCATCAAAGAACTCTGACAATGATTCTGTGATGGAAGCTCTACTTTCATTGGATGCCTGGTGGACAAGTGGGCGGGAACCATCTGTAGAATCCTGCTTCTAAACAGGAAGGAAACACATGTTGAACACAGTCAATCTTGCATGTCAGTACCAGATAAATATGAAAATAGTCATAATAAACATCGATCTGACAATGATGGAAGAGATTAACACAAGGGAAATCATTTTCAGAAGATGTTTTCAAATGTAATCTACACAAATTGAAATGAAAAGGACGACGGGTGGTGGAAAAGGATGAGAGAATGCAAAAATAAAACCACAGGATGTGGTGATCGCAATTCAAATGAATCGAGGCATTCACAAAGTGCAAACGAGGAAAACCGTCACAGCATGCTGCTAAAATCTTTATTGTCTGTTTCTGAGGACAGAAAAGAGGAAATATTGAGATGAATTACAAGCTTCAGTAAAGGCTTGTAACATACCTTAATATTTTCTCCCAAAGGTTGACCTTCATAGCCAATACATGAGAACCACCCAAATATTTAACATGTAACAGAAATCAAAGCAAATTCCCAGACAACAACCATGGAACTTTCAGGATAATGCAGGTGCGGTTTCTCTGAGACTCTACAATATGCTTGAGCAGTAACATAACCCTGGTGGAAATAATAAATAGTAATGAACCTGAATAAAGGGCTCACCAACAAATGGTGTTGTTAGTTATGAGCTCGATGTGCACTTACTCTACGAGGATGTCTATGCCATTACATAAACAAGCATAAGGAAAGCTGGTAAGTAATCTATCTGTCTGCATGTTTAAGAACTCTACAGTCTCTACATGCAAACTAATGATAGCACAGGGAGACACTGGGGAAACTGACTTGAGTAAAAAGTGAACAATATCACTTTTCAGTCCACAGAAATTCCCAAACCATGGTCAAAGTGACCTGAACAGCATTTTCAACAAGGTGCCAATTGTGAGAGCTGTTATTCAGCAAAATTGAGGTGAATTCAGAAAGTAATTTGGCATTCAGATAATTCAACAAAAACTGAGTCCTGATGACTTCTATCTATGAAACTGTTGGGCAGCAGAGCAAGAAAACACTATTCCTTTAGTGTTATTAAGCAATAATTTGGCTAACATCCTTATACAGTACAATTTTCAGAATTTACGCTTTCAAAAATGACACATATTTCACCCATTTATATAATAACATTGTTAACAGAGTGATTGAGGTACAGAACCTTACTGAACAATACAGTCTAAGATTAGAACTTTGACCCTCTGACTAAAAGTCCACTCAACTAGAAAACAGCTAGAAAAGAGAGGAAGGACAACTCTCTTAAACTAACACTTCAAACTGACTCCACAGGACAGAGCTCTGCTCTGGCTCTCTGTAAGACTGCTTTTCTCTTTCTCAATCTAGCAAGGAGTAGCCAAACATGATGAAACCGTGCAGTGTACTGTAGCTGCTCTTACACTGAGAGGATGGGAAAAGTGCAGATCCTCAGCTGGTGGAGAATGAAGATACTAAATCAGAGAAATGTCTGAACTGGGCAATTCGAAAATTCTTTTCGTTCAAAGTGAAGGGTTTCTGCGTAACGGGGTAGTGGTGCACGGACTGCCGTTAATGAGGGGGAAACGTGCACACGTGACTCCCACACCAACCTGCAGGGGGGCAGTGCTGAGGTTAATAACGACAGCGGGTTCTACGATGCGCGACTCAGCGTGAATCTTGCAAAGACGCTCCCTCAGCTCAGAGTTTTGGGCTATGGCCTGAAAGAGTAATGAGGGTTCAAGACAAATCTGTTGCATGCGAGACAGAATCACCACAGCTGCAAGACTACTCCACTAGGGGGTGTATTTTCCTTTAGGTCTTTGAAAAGCCCAAGCCAGTAAAATTTCAAAATGGCGTAATATTTTCAAGTTCTTTTGATGTAGTACATTGAAAAAACTGAAGATCATCCAAGTAAAAAAGTACTAACTAATCAAAAGCCAGATTTCAAATAACTTAAAGTCAGATGTTCTGCTCCAACCCGGATGCCTTTGTGTAAAATACACCCAACCTAGCTACAGCTATTGCTATTGATCTGCAACGTGCATGCAGGATCCTGTTTTTGTGTAATGACACAGTCATTTAACATGCAATTTTTTTTAAAATATGTTAAATTAGGCCACATTGACAGCTCTAAACCATTTGCTTTAATTTAACAAGTATTTATGTACGTAGGTGTTTTCACAGCCTACAAATACAGGAAATGTAGGCAGTCTTGTTGTCTAAAAGAAGAAGGTTATAGCTGAGGACGTGACGTCCTCTGTTTGGTCATGAGGAAACTCCCGTGGAGAAGAGAGAGAGAGCTGCCTGCAGGCCTCCTCTGATGGTGGTCCCCTACAGGGCGTGTCACTAGGACCGGAGGTGACAGCAGCAGCGTGAGATATCCACTTTACCATCACATCCTCATCCCCTGCAGCGGCCAGAGGTCTAATTCATTTCAGTATCAACATTTCAGTGCAAATATTTGAAGAAATCATTTGTCAGAGGACAGCAGAGGCGTCCTCATCAGAGGGACCAGAAGACGCGCAAAAGAAACAGGGCTTTGAAAGAACGGAGCTCTTAATTATGAATGAAGCCCTGGCTTACGCAAGCGAGGCAGTCAGACCTCTAACACAGACTCACGCATTACATTACATTACATTACATGCATTTAGCAGACACTCTTATCCGGAGCGACTTCACACAGCACAGAAACAAACTGAACAGTGACTTTTCTTCAAAATACCACAAGACTCCAGTCCTCCGCAAATGGTATTGTACATCTCTGTCTTAGAGTGTCCCATCCTGGAGAGCCTGGCCATTGCCACACACACACCGGAGGGCCTGGCTATTGCATCACACACACACTCTTGTACATCATCTTGATTCAGCTCAAGATGAGGCGCAGGTGAAACCAATCAGAACTTACCGAGGTCAGAGCATTTTTCAGCCCCATCATCTGAGTGGAGGGGGGTTGACACATCTCATGGTCCAGCACCTGTTTCAACCTTTCCCTCTCTGAGGACAAAGAGCTGAAGGCTGACTTCAGAGTGGCATGCACTGAGAGGGAAAAGAAGAGATCTGTGTATACAGCAGCAAGATCTGGCGTGACACCTGTACAACTCTGTCTTCATTGTCTGCATGGAACATACTCAGTAACGTAACAAAACAGACAGCAAAGACTGCAACACATGGAAAAGACTGCTCAGCTCCAGGTAATCCAGGTGGTCTCTGACACCATCAGCCATGCATTCAGCTGAAACTGCTGGAATGTGGGATAATTCCTAGGGAATTGCTCCATGTCATTATCCTATTTTTAATTGCAGTATAATTTGAAAATTAATTGCTACCCATTTAATGTTGTTACGGGTATTTCAGTCATTTTCTTATCACTTTGCAATCATATTTGTTCTTATAACCAGTATTCATTTTGGTCTCCTTTTGTAATAATTTTGTTACCAATTCCAAATCATTTGCCTGAGATGTGCTCTCTAAAGTGGTCCTCCTGCAAATGAATTGCAAAGGACATTATAATGGATGACATCATTTCATAGAACGGCACTCTCAATTTCAGACAGATCACATCAATTTCCCATCCAGAAATGGATGCATTTCTGTACCTTCCTTGACAGTATGATGACCTTGACCTGTTACAGTGAAATTTAGCTGTGTGGATAGATTCATGTATAACACTTTCGACTACCACACATGTCACATTTTGAAATAGCACATACATGACACCATAAAGCATGTGGGAGCACCTGGTTCGCAGGTGGCAGAACACGAATGGAAATTGCATTGCATACAGTATGTTAACTGTGTGTAGCGGGGATGCTTTAAGAAAGACGAACAGGCACATTGCGGGAACATTGCCAATTCTTCTTCCTTGTTAAATGAAATCGTCACACTTGGCAACACTGCCAGGAATAGCTTAAGAAGGAATTCAAATGAAGAGAGCAGAAAGCCAGTGACAACTTCAAATTCATAATAAACAGCTGTCAGACCCTCTCGAGATATACGTAGCAGTTTTATTTAAATTAATCACTACCCTAACTGCTCAATTTGAATTGCAAATGAGACATGAGAAAAACTGAACAGAGGGTTCAGTGGAGTGAAATAAAGAATGATTTCTATTTAGAGATCTCCCACTCTTTAACACAGTAGCGTCGGTGTCACCTGCACTGTGGGTTGACAATACTACCGCACGCCATCATCACATCTGTTATTTCAGATTTCTGAATTTCTGTCATCCACATGGCAGGGAACGGTCAGACTTACATGATGCAAAATACAAACTTATGTCCAAAAACATGTTGGCTTTAAATAGTGTTCTGTATGGACCCCAGGACTCACATTCATTAGCTACCCGACAGAAGTCCTCCTGCAGTTTGGATACGTCTGTTGGTGAGTCTGGGACCTCTGGGTAGTTCTTGTCATTGCCCAGCTCGGCAGTGGAGAGATTTGGGTTTGAGGCATGGAGTCGGATTGACCCAGAGGAAATGCAGCTTGGAACCTTGCAGGAGAATCATGTAGAAAATAAGGGAGAGGATTAACATAATGATGCAGTCATGACAGAAAGAATAGAGAAAGCAGACTAGCACACAGACAGTGACAAAAACAGTCCCACAGCCAGCTTAACAGACAATCATAATGACAGTGAGAGAGAGAATCGTACAGACCAGACAGTAAGAGACTATCACACAGACAGTAAGAGTCAATATCACGAAAAGTGCAGTAAAAGAGACAATCACACAGACAGTAAGAGACTACCTAACAAAAAGTATGCTAAAAGAGACAATCACACAGACAGTACAGTCACAGAGACTAACACAGACAGAAAGAGACAATTACAGACTATCCCAAAGACAAAATTCAAATGTAGACAGTATAAAACAGCAGGAAAGATTTTGTGAAATTACTTTTCCATACAGCCACAGGGCTGAAGTTAGCCCTGGAAGTCTGTTTCTGACCTTTCTTACCTGGAGGGTTGTTTTTGTATCTTTCCCATAGTTCTTGGAACGCCATTTCCTGGGTGGCCTCTTTTCCTTTTTGGGACTGTCAAATGTGGATGCCTACGGCAAAGAAAGAGAAGAGAGACAGAAAGGTCTGAACTTTGAACTGACAGTCAGAGATAATGTCAGTTTTACTGGTCTGTGTTAAAAATAGCTAGAGCTACTTCTCACAAAAATACAGTATTTCTGAGAAAATAGCAGAGATGCATTGTGTTACTTTTAGTGACAAACAATAAAAGTTCCTGTCAAGATCTGTTTGAAACTAACAAGACAATATATTGCTAAAAATATCCAATCAATGTCACAGCGGGACAGTGCACATCTATTAAAGCACGCAGCCACTGAGCTTGTCTTTGTTCCACTAATATCAGCTGCTGGGTATTCTTTGAGGTTACTGAAGTGTGAAAAAATAAGGCCCCGCATCCTTGATCTGCTACCGCCACTATCCTGGATAATAATTCAAAAGAAAGCTTAATTTGTGTCTTCAAACTTAAAGAATATTGTATCATCTATAAAAAACTGACATCTTGTTACAATATATTATTGTTATTTAGCAGATGCTCTTATCCAGAGCAATTTACACAGAGTAGATTACAATTTTATCCATTTATGCAGCTGGATATTTACTAGCCACATTGCTGCACCACCACTACACCACCCTGCTGCCCCTTTGAATGCTACAAAAGTCCAGAGAGTTTAGCAGAGAAAATGATGTGATTGTCCCATTCAGGCAAATTTGTTCTGTGCAGCATGGCTTTGAGGACAGCGTGTTGTCCCTGTGGTTGCCAGAGCTGAGAGGCACCCCCACCTGCAGGGCGTTGATGGCCGGGGCGGAGTAGGTACGATGCAGCACCTCCATACTCCTCAGCAGGTGGTTCAGTTCCAGCAGGTAGGATTCGCACATTGAGAGCTCTGTGGAGAGGGTGCAAAGGGCGATATGAGCACTGCTGCCCCAGTCTCATGGAGGGGACCGGCGGGTCTGCGGTCAGGGAGGCTGAACAAGTACCTTTGGAACACTTGTCCATGTCGTCAGAGGACTGCAGCCAAGCAGCGACCTTGGACTGACTGTTGAAGGTCATAGGGAAGGCTGCTGAGTTGTGGATAGAGGCCTGCTTTGTCAGGGTGGAGCGCTGCAGCAAATGAACAAGAATCTGGCCTTACACCCCTTATAACATTCAAGAAACCCTCACACAATACTTGAAGTGTCCATGCATGAGGCACCAAACAGGTGCTTTACATAAGTCAATTATTAATACCACAAAATTAAGGGACAATAGTAACTAATTAGAAACACACTTCTTTATAGGAGGCAGTTAGTATGTACAGGTAAATAGGTAAATAACACAACTTGTGCTATGTATGACTCAGCTGTCAGTAATTAAACATGTACTAGGCACAAAGAGTGCACAGTTTGTAACTTGTGTGTGAGTGTTCTCAGTGAGTGTAGACTATTAGTCACCGAGCGGTTTCTTTTGCCTCAACTCAACTGAAATCTTGTTTACACTTCTTGAGGTAATTAAGAAAATTACGTCAAGTAACAGGAAAATCTGTCTCCCCTATCATAAAATTATTCTTTTTTTGCATATTATGAACTAATTGTGGACTGATTAGTCACTTAAGTCAAAACATTATAGCAAAAAGGTTTGACCCAACCTGATGGTTGAAAACACAGTGTTGCTATTAGAAGATATCTTAATTATGCTCTTAATTAGTGTCAAGAAAAATTTTGTACTTTTGTAAATTTCTCACATGGGAGACAGTACAGCCTCTAATACAATGATAACACATTTAAGAGGTATACTTTCAAGGCTCCGCAACATACTACTGGCTTTAATTGGAGGATGCAGTCCTAAAAACAGTAGTTTCACCTTCTAGCAAACTGACTATTACTCCTAAAGTAATATCATTTTACCACTAGTGTGTGAAAAAGCCAGAAAAGAAGGCAAGCTCCTATTAAGATTTACATTCATTTGAATCCCATTTGTGCCACTAATATTGACATGTATTAGGATATAATGTATATTATATATATATATATATTGTAATACATGTATATAGATATATTAAATGTCTGTGCTGGGATATAACATGCTTTTGGCTTATTTGGGATATGATGTGTTCTTGCGTGCACGATGTACAGGCCTTGGCTGTACTGTGTGAATTCTGTGCAGATGACTTCAGTTCGGGACTATACCTTCCTCATGGAGGCACTCTCGGACAGGCTGGGAGACACGGCAGGGGGGAAGTGGGAGTAGAAGAGGGGCTTCTCGTGAGGGTACATGGCGATCTCATTCTGGCGGTACAGTCGATGGTGCCGCAGCTTAGAAACCCATTCATCAAACATCTCCTGGGAATTGACCTGTGACAAAGAGTGCAAGGACTGGGTACAAGGCTCTCCACTGGGAGAGGAGGGCCAGACTGAGGTCACTGCAAGCCAGATCTTTTTGTTTTTTGCTTCTCCTTGACTATTCCCAGCTCAAACCCATTCTATTCAGTTCCAGCTCCTCCTACACGCATTCAGTTGCAGCAAACCAATCTGCAAAATCTACAGTCAGATTCCATCTTTTGACCTCAGCCTAGGAGGAATGGTGTGTGCCACAGAACATACCTTTAGGTGGTAGATGTTTTCCTCAGTGTCCAGATCGATGCACTTTGCCTTCTTCTTAATGGCCATGACGGACAGACCCACGTCAATGCAGCCATGAAGCTTTCCCTTCTCAATCTGCGGAAAAACAAATAAAAGCTCAATAGCACACCATCGATTATTAGCATCTTGTCATGTGCAAGCAATGCATTTGTATGGGACCACAGCCCAGGGATCCTTAAAAAGAGTGAAGTTCTGTTCCCTCATTCAGCAATATTCCCCATAGACGCAAGACTCGTGTCTGTGAAAATAAGCTCTGAAACGAGCTCCTGAGCTTCACTTCTTCGCACTTAAGTGCAGAGAGGAGGAGAGGGCTCTGAATTTGACAAATGTGCATAGCTACCCACATTCTGACAAAATGGGCAAGCGGTCCTCGTTCGCCCTGAGGTCAGTGAGGGATGCAATGTACAAGCGCTTGGCCGAGTCATCGCACTACCCGTGCCCTGGCCACCCAGGCAGGAGTGATTGTGGGTGATTAAAAAATAATGATTCACATCACTGAGACACAGACGAAGTGCTTCTCAGGCCATCACTCCATCTGTGGAGAGAGGAGAGCTGCTAATGAGGGCTTTCTGTGTAAACACAGTCATGCGGAGGGCCTGGTGCCGTATAGGGGCATTCCATTCCGCATTCCATCGGCCGCTTATAGTGAACAAGAAATAAAGGAGAATGAACTTTTACTTTTAAACCGATAAGTCCTGAATCTGCTCTTGTTTTAATGATTAACAAAGCTGCCAATTTAAGGAAGGATCACCCCCTCGGCAGCTGGCTGCTTTTGCCTGGAGATGGACACCATTTAAAAGTGTACATTGGAATCTAACACACTATTTGGGTGGCAGAGGTACATCCAGGAAAACGCACCACAGGCTTATTACTCTCTTATTTGGTGAAAATCTATAAAAATTTAATTAAACACATGGACTTCAGAAGACAGTTAAAATAACATTTCAAAGAAACATGAAGTCACAATTTTTATAACATTTTCTTATCCTTTAAGACACACAGTTGTTAATTTATGTTGAATATACTCTGGACAAAATGCCATCTTGCTGCTATTGATAAATACAATTAATTGTAGATAAATAACCACATTTCTTAAATAATCAAGTACTATGCGCACGCTTGTGCTGGCTAAGGATTGATCCAGTAGAAAACTAAAAACAACAGTTATCAGCCTGGATTAAAGATAATTTTGGAAATGAGCTTTTTTGATGTCTAATTCAAATGAAAGAAAATCTTTGTCCATTTCTCCTCACAGGTTCTCCACACAGAATAACAGAAGAACAAAGCAAATTAAAGAAACCAGAGTAAAATAATGAAAAATCAGAGCTTTGGTGTCTGCCTGTCTGTGCCTGCCACTTGTTCTCTCCCTCTCTTTCCTTTTTGCTCCTGTCTCTGGAGTCGCTCTTGGTTGCCATGACATCCCTAGTAACATGAGCTGATCAGAAAACGCCCTTATTACCACCTTAACTAATGAATATTTAAAAGTCTGACAGACACCTTTACTCTGATGTCATAGACTTTGGAGGATAACATTTTCAGATGGAAACATTTTTTGTAATTATTTAATGCTCTAATTTATCTGTAATAACCTGTCTATTGCTTCAAAATAAATTAAGCTCAACGTTTAAAAAAAAAAAGCACAGGATAAATTATGCACAGAGGCAACGTGACCACAGATGTGATCAAGCAAACAGAAATCAGCTGCTACCGGATGATGCTTATTTATACTGGCATGCGTGTCAATCACGCAGAACAATCGAAAACAGATTCAGGATAATTATCTAATAAAGGTTAAGATCTCGTTTTAGCCCACTGGCCACTGCGCTGCTGTGCCGACAGAGCTCCGCCGCTGTCAGGAGGACGGAGGGGACACTCCCAGTGATTTATGTCACATTTTCTTGAGTGAAGGGTTTGTTGATGTGTGACACGGGAGGGCACACAGTAAAAAGGATGAATCATTACTCCATGCACGGCAGCGGGAGGGCCTGAGGTGCTGGGACGAGCCCCCCGCGTACTCACGTCAGGGCCGCTCTTTGCATATTTCAGGATGCCCTTGTCCAGGAAGAAGTATCTCTGCGGAGAGAGGAATGAGGAGGAATCCATCACTCTCTGAGAACCCCAATGAACACATCCCGGGCTGTTGTTAATGTGATTTTTAAGTCTCTGTTCTGTCATCTCCTCTCTGCTCTCAAACCTCTGTCCATGCGCAGCAATAGGGCTGCAACTGGCTTTACTCCAGTCTCTCTCGAAGAAAGGATGCAATTAATAATCATATTTCCAATAGTTCAGACCCGGTCAGCGCTCTGAAATGCTAAATGTACAGACAGTCTCCAACTAACTGTGCATTTCTTTTCCCAGTTTAGACAGTGAGAAGGCTATCAGCTAATGGATTTCAGACAAACATGCCGAACGTCATCTCATCAAGGCGTGAGCCTTTCAGAGAAGAAATGGGCTTCAGGGGCACACAGCTACTGTATGGCCATGCAATTCATCAACTCGTTCAATTATCTAAAAACAAAAAGCTGCATCAGTCATCTTGACAAGACAGGACAGGTCAGCAGTGAATATGAAGTCAGCACTAGATGCTGAAGTTGGCTCTGGAATCAGTACAGTCTGTTCCAAAATGAGAAAGAAACTAGTTCTTCAAGGAAAGTACATTGTCTATTATAAATTCAGAGTTCAGAGCCCGTTACTATTCTTCCAGGTGGGCCACACACCTGCCTCACTTTTTCAAATCTTATTAATTGCGAGAAAGACATGAATGCCGGCCCTGTAGGGGTCATTGTGATCACGTGCATGTGGGTAGACAGATGCCCACCTTGTGCCAGCCCTTCATGGGCCATTTCCTCTTCTTCAGCAGAAACCCCTCATGCTTCTGAGGCTCCTGCACATTAGTGAGTCCCCCCCGCAGACCCTCCACGATCTCCCAGCTGTCCTGTAGAGAGACACACACAGGGGTCACAAACGCACACACTATTACACGACTGTCCTACATGCACCCTACACAGAGCTGTTGCCATTTGAAACACACAACATCCCAACCGCAACCTCCACTGTTTATACATCACAGATGGAGAGTGACATGATATTACACAAACACACATATATCTCTAACACACGCAGTGGATAAGCTTCTTAGCTCTAACACACTGACAGCCCACGTGGAGCACAGTTTGCAATTATGTTATGAGCATGTTCCCTTTCCCAGAGCAGGGAATGTAGTCACTAAGAGTGGAAACATGACCTTTGAAGCGAGTGTAATCACTGATAATCAATAACCAGACACTGGCAAGGAGTTAGGGGGCTGTGCAATCGGGCTACTGGGATTACCAGTAATTTGGACAATCAGCCCTCAATCCCATCATCCCTCACTCTCTAATCCTGATTTTCCAAGCAATGTGGGGGGGGGGTGTCTGTGCAAGGATGCGAGTTCTGACCCCCATGTGTCCTGGTCTATACCGACACTACCATACCGCAGTGCCTTCCCACATCTCCATAGTCTCCATCTGCTGCATTAGGAAGAGCACATAACATACTGTATATGTCACATGTGCATATTCCTATGGCAGCTAGACATAAACAACTGCATACATACTGTACTCACCTTGTACTTTCTCTAGCAGAGTGTGTTAATTGGTATTGTTTATCTGCAGTATTCCAAAATGACATCATTTGCAGTGGTAAGCAGATGTGAATAAGCAATAAAATATTTATTGGAGTGAGTGCATGAGAGAGTTTAGACCAGCGTCACAGCACTGCTCAGAAATGATGAAACAGAACACTGCCTAAAGACAAACTCTGTCAAAATGTGTCCACTGTTGTACATGCAAATACAGCCAATTGTATTGTTTTTTCCTCATTTCTTTCTATTGTTGAGTGCCCATGTCAGGGCTTTGTTCAGCTCTTCCTATGTATGCTCACATACTGAACATGTGACTTCTCCAAACCTTTAATAATATATACTGCAATGCCCGAATTCAGAACAATGAGAAGAATGGCACCGATCACGATAATAACAATGACGATGATGACGATGACGACGGAGATCTGTACACAACAAACACTCATCCCTCCATGTCCAGAACAACAACCAGGCCCAAGCCTAGCCGTCATCTTGCAGTTTCTTTGTGTCTTCATTGAGGAACTGGGACAGTGAGGCAGACAGCTGGAGGTGCAAAGTGGAGTGGAGGGGAGGGGGCTGTTCCAAAATAAGCCTCCATACCTGGAGGGTTTGTGTGAAGGGAGAGAGTGAGGTATGTAGGTCTCTCTCTCCCTCTCTCTCCTCTCTCTCTCCTCTCTCTCTCTCTTTCTCTCTCTCTCCCTCTCTCCCTCTCGTCTGGGCACTTCCCACAGCTCTTACATGTACAAAATCATTCCCGATTCAAGGACAGCGTCTGGTGCAGAAGTTTTTACCTCAAGGACAGAACTAATTCATACTGAAGAACTTGAGGGGGAAAGAGGTTACACAACCATGACACAACTTGTTTCAAGTTTGACCCTCACGTTGAGATAAGCAAACATGACACAATCTCTCAAAAGCTGACCATTACCACAATACACATGACAACACCATCCTTACTGTGATTTTAATATTGCAACCCAAAGACTTCAGTCCCCTTCAGTTCTGTGTCAATAACCACATCACCAGAGATAAAGGCATTTTATGTGTTACTATATGGCTGCATTGGTGAGACAAAGGCAGTGGCCATCTTGAGACATCGATCCAGACAATACTGCCTGTTAGACCACATGGGAATCACTTTCCTTGTCTGTGTAATCAGCTTTGTGGCACAGCCCAATGATGGGATTAGAGCTTTATAGTCTCATATCCAGGTCACTGTGCTCACCTCAGAGAAGGTCGCTCTATCTCCTGAGTCTTCATCACACCTTGCCCCAGTGTGCTGCACCCCTGTCACCTCCTCACATTGCGTAATGCACAGTGAGACGTTCATGGCCAGTCACGCAGAATAATTTACTAAACCATCGTTCTCTGCGGGTCTGACAATTTCACCAGGTCTAAACCAATCAATGTCGGGGGTTGAAGTACCTACATACCTTCCTATCTACTTTCTGACCTTTGCTCTTGATATTTTTGCTATTTTTAAAGCACTGCTGGTATCTGTTTTTGCGCAGACAGAGCTGCTCTGTGGTGATATGCAGCATGAAAGCCTTTCACAGCAAAAAGTTAAAAAAAAAACAAAGTTCTGCTGTATTCAGCATTAACAAGTCTACACTCTGGAGGTCAGAGGTTAACAGTAAAAGAAATTCTGTGCAGCATGAATGATATATTTCAAAGGCGGCTGAGCCGAAGCTAGTATGTTTGCACACACTGTTTATCAGGAATTATGACTCTAATGAGATGGCGAGCTTTTATGCTGCTCTTTTACAAGCCAGAACGGCTCAATAACCATTTGCTGTGAAGGTAATTGGAGGGGAGGGGGCTGAGCTGTATGAAGGCAATGACAGTGGTTATTTTTCTACAAAATAATAACACACAAAGTGCTGTCTTTGTATGACTCTGAAAAGTGAAACGACACCAGCTCATTAAAACATGACTGAACAGGCCGAACTGTTGCTGAGAAAATTGTAACAGGGTGGAGTAAGCCTTCAAAAGGACTTTTACAGATACCACAAGGAAGGTGGACTGGAGTAAAAATGCTTTTATATATATATGTATATGTATATATATATATATATATATATATATATATATATATATATATATATATATGTGCGTATATATATATATATATATATATATATATATATATATATATATATACATATATAAAATGTACACAATAATGTCTATACATATACATATATATATATGCACATATATAGACTATCTTGTTTTGCCAGAATGTGAGAATGCCAGGTCTGGCTTCAGGTGCGCTTTATCTGTTGAGTCCCTGTTAGCTGGTGCTTGTGTTGCTTGTGATGTTACCTGTCGGCTGTCGTGTTTGGAGGAGCAGCTGCTGGTGCTGCGGGTTGGTGATGGTATCTTCTGTGACATGGTGGCACTGCTCTCCTCTGAGCTCAGCTCATGGGCACGGCCTCACTGCAGCAGGGCGGGGCTTGGCTTAGGCAGGGTGGGGCCGACGCTGTACATCTCCTCACCAGCCAGAGTGAGGCATAGTCCGAGCACGCTCAGTGCCTGTGAGGGAAGGGGGGTTTGGGCGGGGAGGGGGGGGGGGGGGGGTGGCGGCACAGGGAGAGAGAGCGGTAACAGAGCACGTTATCTTCTGTGCTGAGACAGAGCTGTACACAGACCCTCTTCACACATTCTCCTCACAGGAAAAACAGGACATCTCAGTGACAGTCATTTGGCAGCCATCTGAAGTAGTGGCGGGGTGTGGGGAAGGAGCGTGGGATGTCGAGCAATATTTACACAAACGCGCAAACGTGTTTACTGACATTGATGATTTTGACTGTGGAAAATGCAGGTCATCAACATCTGATGTGGCTTCCCTCTGACTGACATGTACAAGGTAAATGTAGAATATGCAACAAAGACCTCTCATCCTGGTTAAAAACAAAAGACCTGAACAGTACACAGATTCACGTCCAGGCAATAGAACTATGCAAAATAGATTATTTTGTGTAGCCTGTAAAAAATGTTCAGTCTGAGACGATAATGGCGTTTCAGTCAATTGTCCATCAAGTCACCATTTTAAACCATGCCTTATATTACCAAACAATGTTGCTCTATAAACACTGACATACAGTAGAAAACACAGAGCAACTGTTCACAGCTCTTAATCGAGGTTCCTGTACATGTTAAATGTAACACAAACGAAATTCTTCAGGAACACCTTTGGAGAACAGGGCTGGCAAAGTTCCGCTTAATGGGCTGAGTGGCGTGGCAGCAGTGGGGACGGACTGTGGGCTCCAGCCTCTGACGGAACACTGCATCTACTCCATTCAGCGGGTAATTCTGCAGATCTGCTCGTGTGATTACACCCAAGCTAACCCAGGAAGGCACGGGGAAGTCCCCTCCACGTGGAAAAAAGCACTGATGGGAGAGCCATATGATTGGCATTTGTCACCAGACCGCAATGTGTGTTCCTGATGAGACACACCCTGAGCTTTGAGCCACACATCTAAGCTGAAGCACACTCTTGATTAACAAAAACACACTAAAGGTGTACCAATTACAAACAGAACAGAATTACCCAATAAAACCTATGAGCTTGTTAAATGATCATTTTGACAATCGTTTTGTACCCACTACATATCAGGAAGAGCTGCAGAATTATTCTTCAAAAAGGAAAAGTTATGAAATATGAAGATGACTCAGTAGACGGTACGAACACCGAAACCACATGCAGTTGCCTCCCTTTTGCAATGCAGCAACACGGTATGCAGCGTGACAGATTTGCTAAGTCTGTTTTGAGTGAGCTGAGAGTTCATCCCTAATGAGTAAATGTGCAATGAATAAATAATCAGACTCCTGTAGGTACCACGCAACAAATGGTGGGTACATGACGGTATAAAGAAAACAATACATTTGAGAGGTCAGTTATCAAGAGGAAGTCAAACTACAGGCACAAGGAACACAGCTGTTTTCTTTTTTTGACTTCCTGAAGCCCCAGAGCAAGAATGTGAACTCTCAGTAGACTGGTCTCACACAAAGAAGTCCTGTAGCATTTTAATAGGCTGAGGCTGATAAGCAATGGGAGCAAGCTTGGAGGCTGTACTTTCTCATAGTCAGTGATGAAGAAAAAAAGCTCTCTGGCAGGAGCCAAAGTGTCTGTTTGTTTAGGAGAGTGTTAGAGTGGAGGAACAGGCACCAGTGAACTGTGGAGTAAACTAATGACTGGCCACACAGACAGGAGGGGGCAGAGAGAAACACACATAGCAGACAGGGACGGTCATCAGACACAGTGGCCATAAGGAAGGGCTTTGAACTGAAACTCAGTACTGCAAACACCAAACAGCTGCCTGGAAAAAAAATGGCACATCTGTAGAGGAGCTTCTGTCATCACCATCCACAAACACACAGCTGTCCTGCATTGTACCACCGCACAACAAAATCCCAGGAGCTATTAACAGACACAAAGGAATCATTCAGTTCAGCCGGGAACCATCAACACAAAAATCTACACAAGGAAACACAAACAACAATAAATGTTGAGGACAAGGTTCTGCTCTGGACAACCACAAGCCAGCACTCGGTCCCATTCCCAAGGGGACAGACGGTGTGAGAGGAAACAAGCTCTCTCAGCTAGCTCAGCTACTGACTGTTTAATGGAAGCCTGCAGCTGTTTACTTCAATTTCAAGTAATTACAGTCCTGCAACTTTTTTTTGCATCTGTTAGATCTTAGTTTCTTTTTAAATTACCCTAACTGGACAATTGGTGTAGTTCTGGATAAAAAGCTTTAATTTACTGAAAATGTAGCATCAGCTACCTGGAGCTGTTGACGCTTCCTTTACAACGTGAGGAATCTGTCCGTTTCTCATTACATATCCTACCCAACTGTCCAGGCACTTGTGCTGTCCCAACTGGACTACTACAAAACTACTGCTTCTCGCTCCTGGCCTGTCTCCCTAAATGTGACACAAGGTTCCTCCAAAAGAATTCTGTCACTGGTCTTGTCTATAACTAGCCATAATCCTCAAAAAAGGAACAAAAGGAACAGCTTTCCTCACCTCTCTTCATTGGTTTCCATTTTTGTCCCGAGTAAAATACAAGTCCCTGGTCTTAACTCAAAGAGCAGCAAGAGGAACTGCAACTTTACCACTACACAACATTGCAGCCTCTTACCTTCAATCAATTATTAAACCATACACTCCTGCCAGACCACTCTGATTGCCTTGCCATCCCCTTACAAAAGGGTCCATCTTCTAGGTCACATCATTCCATATGATGGAATGAGCTCCCCACAACAGTAAGAACAGTTATCAGTCAATAACCATCTTCTGTGGCTGACTGAAAACTTTGTTCAACTAACTCGAAAGTCCAAATATTCACACACTCTCACACCCACGCCCACACACACACACGCACACACGTGTGTGTGTGTGCATAAGTGTACGTTTGCCTGTAGCTTGCTTATCTTGTTACATACATCCATGTTTATGTATATGTTTAAATGTGGCTGTTATCCTTAACCCTTAATTCTACTAACCCTAAACTGTTGGAAACTAGCTTCCATTTCTTCAGCAACAAAAGATGGGCAAAAAGAACTTTGATACTTTGATATAGCCTATTCGATATAGGGAAAATATGCTGGTAAATAACTGATGACTAAATGGGTTATTTTTAATGCAATCGTCATTCCATACAGCGCATTTACAATCTAACTGCTATCTGCTGGATGTCACAAATGTAAACATAATGTTAAATGTACTTATCTTGTGCATCACTCTGGATAAGAGGGTCTGATAATCGACAAAATGTAAATGTAAATATCCTCAGATGCATTGCCTAAATACTCATAATTGCTCTTGTATTTACTATGGCACGGAACAGAACATGGTATATTAGGTAATGACTCCTACTACAGGATTGTGACACTTATGATTTAGTATCATCTCTGCCCTTAACCTAACCTTTCTGCATGCACTTTTGTAAGTCCCTCTGGATGAAAGCATCTGCTAAATGACTAAATTTAATGTCAGCTTAATTCTCTGATATGCTGAAAACTGGCAAGGCGGATTTCCTCTTAAAAGGTTATCTTTGTCATTACGGGACCCACGGAAATTAATTCATAGCTAATTCAGACTAACAGATAACATATTGCGGGGTGAGTTTTATTCCTCTCAGAAGCAAATCATTTTCACCTTACTATAACTGTAAACTGTTGCATCAGCCCAGGGCTCAGTTCACAAACCAGAACATATCTCATTGCTTGTAATACTGTTACTAGGTGATTTGTTTTGTGTTGCCATTCTATATTTGCTCTACTTTTTTCATCCACTATTTTCATCCTGTTATAACTGTAACAACTTATTTTTATGTTATTTTCAGCAAACTGCTCTGTTTGTAAAGGGAGTTAGCCTACATAAAATTTGAATTGGGATTTCAGAAACACCAGAAACCAAAAAAATATATTTATGTTATATTTAATATCCTTTGCTATGGCAACTGATGGTAATTTGCAGTATACCAAATATAAGAATATATTCATATGAGCATGACGCAACAAAAACACTCCAGTCAAAACACTCAGCTTGCTATGACAACATACCCTGGTATTTGGCACGGGACAGAAAAATGACTCTGACTCACTACAGGGGTGTGGCATTGCGCAGACAGGCTCATTGCACTCAGAGGGGGGAGGCCTTAGTTCCTGTTCTGACCTCTCCTCGCCTGCTGCACTTTGTGTATTTCAACGCGCTGTCCATTAGGACTGTATATCCACCTGGCCTCTCTCCAGAGCTTGGACGAATTATCGAATCAGTCATTCGCCGTGTGAGACGCGGGGCTTTGAGATGCTCACAAGGTTAATTGCATTTGCTGTGACCTCCCTGCTCACTGCGCGAACCTGAAACGCACCCTCGCGCATTCATCGCAGTTGCTCAGGATTGTCACACACCACCGAGTCCCCTGAAGCCCCCCATCCCCCCCACCCCTCCCGCCCTTTAATGTGTACCAGGGCTCCGCTCGTCCCCTGCCGTTTTCACAGACCTCAGACGAAAGGCGCCAGGGCTGCACCGCGGAGACGGCGGTGGCGCAGAAAGGGCGTGAGCGCGGTGTGCGCCCACGTGATCTCCCATCCCATCGGACGCCTTCCAAAAGGTCACCCCCCATGAGCCGGCGGAGATGACGCCGGCCGCGTGGGGTTGGGGGGCGTGGGCTGAGCGACAGGTGCCATGACACAACAAAGGCCGACCCCTCTGAGCGCCTCCGAAAGCAAAGGCTGCCTCTCAGCCAAGCGGAGGCACAGCTCACAGCCTCACCAGGCAGGGCAGGGGCACAGCAGCGTGGCTGGCAGAGACCTGGCTAGAGGTTTGAATCCCAGGTGGGACACAGCCGTTGAATCCTTGTGAAAGCCACTTTGTCAGTACACCAAATATCCAGCTGTGAAAATGTGAGGTGGGTTACACCAAATTCGCAGTGTATGTCCTTCTACATTTGGGAAAATACAGAGAAACAATAATACAAGGTGAAATGGCACACACTTCCTGAACAAAAAGGGATTTTTCTGAGACTGTACACTGTACATCTCAATGACATGGGCCTTCAAGAAACAGTTACACACTACTTACAACACCAGCGGTGACCTCCTGATTCAATCTATTTTGACCTTCTGGTTTCCTGTCCTCCATCAGTTTTTACAGTTTATGACATTGTGACACATGTCTGAACTATGTGTGGACTGACTACACAAATGAATCAGAGTTTCCGTTATCCGGTAATTACCAGTTTTTGCCTGGTATAATTTATAAAAAAAACAATAAATTACAAACTTTCCGGTCAAATTGTCTGGTAATAATGCTATAACGTAAAGTAGCTATAACGAAGGCTATCCCTAAACAGGACATTTGTGTTTTGACAGTGAAACAGCCTATTAACAGCCTACAGTACTTTTTTTCCCAAAAAGGGTGCGCTCTTTTATTGCGCGATACTTGCTACTAGAGAGGGGCTTCTCTCTGCAGAATTGAATTAAGACGGTGCTGCAAAGTCGTCTGGAGGAGGAGAGAATAACGCAGCTTATGCGCATTGCAAGCTGCAAAGACACATTGGACACGTTTAATTTCAAGTCGGCAGTAGAGGACTAGCCTTTTTTTAAACAGGCTACAGATGTTACAGGTTACAGATGTTTCATAATAGCCTACATTTTAGTGGCTAATGATGAAGTTTTGCTCAACCGTTACTGTTCATTAAATAGTCAAACTGATTTGAGGCCACTGTCATTCTTTCGTCAACCTTAGGTGTACATTATATTTGCGTTTGTAACATAGACTGTTATTGAAACGTGACCGCCCGGTAAGTTTCAAATTTGTCAGGTAAAATAAACTCTTTCCAGACACTGGACCTGCAAGAAAAAATCCTAGCGGAAACCCTGAAATGAATGTTCCATATTCACCCATAGTTTGATCCACATTTTAGATTTTTTTTATCTGGAAGAACTACACATGCACTGTTCTCTTCATAATGACTAATATTCGTGCTACATAATAAAAAAATATCTGGGGTCACTTGAAAGATAAAGGTTCTTCTATCCTTGTTAATGTCTGTTCATGCTATATTGTACTTCCTTTTTAGGCTTGATCGTGTCGCTGAATCCTTCATTTCCAGGAACAAACACTTTTCAGTTTTAGCCCTAGGCTTTGGTGGGGCTGGCTGTTAAATCATGTTCACACTAGCCCAGATTCAACCATACGTCAATGTAGCCATGATGTCTGTCATATTTATGTGATCTCCAGGTATAGGGTGTGGCTGCTGGGTGTGCTGCTATCTGAACAGATCAGTGATGTTCAGGACAGAAGGTAACCTTAGGTCAGCTGTGGAACAGGTACTTCTCCTTCATAACTATTGTTCATAATGATAAAAAATTGAATAGTAATCGGTAAATCTTGACACATCTTTGAATTGGTAGCTAACAACATGAAATAACAATTTGTGCTCAAAGTCACCCTGGATAAGCGCGTCTGCTAAATAGGGCCATTTTACTAACTGGTCCAATTAGTACTGATGAAACGATCAGAGTAAAAGGAAATGCACTCATGGCTTGTGGGAAAGCAGTGTGACACCCCTGCTGTACAGTGACGTCTCCCTCCCAGTGAGTGAATATACTTGAAGATGAAAACTAGTATCAGACATTCACAAAATTGATTTAATCTGGACTTGCAAGTTAATAGAGCAGCACAATCTCTTAAATCTCGGCTTAAACTAATTATAATAGTAGCTAGGCCTCCTCATTACATTTGAATGAAGGTTTTTGTCTCTGTTCTGCCTTCTTAGGGATCTGCTTTCTCATAAAGAAACCTCCGGCTGAATCCAAACTCCGCTAAGCTTCCCTGACGCCAAATCCCCGCTTCAGAAGCCGAGAGGGACCAGCTGCCTTTGTGCGCCTCAGCCATCACTTATTCATTCAGTTTCCACTGATCACATCGCCATGTCTCCCCCTCTTCCACTCCGCCCGCACGCACGCTCACCCATCGTGCGGCTTTTCGCTCACAGCATCTCATGCTTCCTGTCCACCTGTGATGCACGTTCTCACATCTCATTACATCTAAAGTGGACATACACCGTTGCCTACAGCAAGCTCACAGAAACAAGCTCAGCATATAGGAGAGTGGGATGGTGTCATTGAATGGGAGAGGTTCTCTACCATATGCATTTAACTACAAACTGTTGATTTTCATTGAGAACACTCACCAAGAGATGATAGAGATAACACACACACACACACACACACAAAGTGATGACTATCACTGAACTATCACTGTCAAGAACCTTATCTGACAGAGCTTGTTCTGTGTTGCAATTGCCAGCGGTGTTTCACATCTTAAACAGAGAATCTACAGTCTGAACATCTTTTTTAAATTTAAATATGAGTACTTCATGTTGCGTCTGGGACAGGACTGTGCTCTTAAAGGGAGAGGCAAAGAGCCATTCGCAATGGGAAGTGAATTCGGGAGCCGGGGAGCTGTGGGCGGGGGCCACATGGGGGAGGAGGGGGTCAAAGGTGCGCTCTCTGTGATGACAGCTGGTCAGGATGAAAGATTAATGGATTCTCCGGGCACAGTTTGCTCATCCTCAGGAAGCCCCCTCTCTCGAGCCATGAATTATATAAAGGCAAACAGGCTGCAGATGAAGGCGTGTATTTTTTCTCAAACACTATATTCATATTCACACACAGTCCCCTAAGAATCTCTGCGCACAGGGCCTTATTTGTAATTGGGGGGGGGGGGGGGGGGGATGGGGCTGGGGGAATAAACACAAACAGGCCAGCACACGTGCATGCATGCTCAAACTCCCAGTTCACCCCCCCCCCCCATTCCCAGTCCCTCTGCTGTTGAAGGTAGAGTGTCATAAATTAAGCACAAAGGATTTGCACACAAATTAGCACGACTTGTGCTCTTTGCTATGGAGGACCACAGAATGACATAACGGATTGTCAAGTGGTCCGTGTGATCCACACACTCTGAGAGACGGGGGGGAAAATCATACACATTCCATCTCACAGCTTCAGTCTCCTGTTTCAGCTGTGTACCAACTACCAACCACATGCTCTGAGGCATAGAACATTCTTGTAAAATCAAGGATTCCATTCGAGGAGGGTCGAATATATATGTCATCTCCAAGTTACTCAAGAGAATGTCTGAATCGAAGCATGCAAAGCAAGTAGTTAATAAAAAACATGTAATTAAGGGCTAAAAAAGGGAAGCAAAATGTCTCCACATCTCCAGGATTGGAAATAAACATATGGACAACCACATATGCACAAGTTCTTGTTTTCCTTCCTTAAAATAGACAAATAGTGCCCTAACCAGAGAATGTGTTGGGTTGTACAAGAAGTGACTAATGAGTGTTACTCAGAAGTGAGAGAGAGGGCCTTTGCGACAGTAAGCATGCCACCACTGGCAAGTCAGAGACAAAGCGCTCCATGACTCTGCTACACAGCACAGACTGTTCTAGGTGCAAATGAATAACGCACCGCCATTTTTGCACGGAAATAATTACAACGAATGCATCTTTAAATGTTAACGGGCATATGGTTAAGAGGCACATGGAAGTCACCTGAAAGGAAAGTTCTGCACTAAGAATAGAAAGGCAATGAAGAGAAATGACACTAGGAAGGGTTTATTCATATGGCGGACAGTGAGGCTTAAAACGAATCACATGTGCTTCACTGGGGCATAAAAGACTGCAGATATCACTCGTAAAATATGCATAATTAATGGTTTGCCTTTCAGCTTTAACGAGATGTCAGATTAGCCAGCTTCCAGAAAGGGTCAACAGTATAAGGAGCTGAATATCGTTAGGGTAATGATCAGGCTGTTCTCCCCTCTCAGCATGTCTATGCTGTGGTTATCAGAACCAGCTTGACAGCCAGTTCTGAACAAAAGCATTGAGCTGGGTGGAAATTGAATAAAATCTATACACTCTGCTTTTCAACCACTATTGTTGTACACAATGTTAATGGTGTATCCTAGCCAAAGCCTTGAAACAAAGATAATGTAAAACCACTGAGGTGTAGATAAAACAGGAAACAAATGTTGAAGTTTGCGTTAAACAAACTTTTGATGGCATACAAGAGGGCTTTTCATAGTGTTACTGCAACATTGCAACACTAAAAATATAGTGGTTGATTAATGAGGCTTTCCTTCAACAAACTACAGAACAATCTGCTAGCAACTCTACCTGCAGAAATTAGATCAGTAAAACATACCGTGCACCTTGTAATTAGTCCAAAAGTCAGCAACAAATGTCACTGACCCATCTTCTATTAATCACCGGATACCACAAAAACTTCCACAGTATACCAGTGAAGTTTTTAGCAATGACCTGATTTATTCCAACACTGCACTTCTGCACCAGGCAAATGAACAGAGGGAGCAAGTGGCAGCGTGGCCACAGGGGTGCTGTTGTCAGACAGAATGTGTGCATCTGTCTGTTTGGAGCTATATCATCACAAATCAGCTTTGTGAGCCTACAGCCAGCTTACTTTGGAGAGCCACGAGAAGTTAGTGAGTCAGTGAAATGTATCAAACTTGTCTAAAGTTTACATCCAAAGTTCAAACATTCGTATTTATTCAGTAGATACGTAATGAATGACGGATGAGTGGGGTCACTGATAACTAGCTAGCTTGAAGAGCACTGTACAGAAGCAGAATTTCAATGAATATACTTAGGGACAATAATAAAGCCAACAGAAGTAGCAAAGCCAGGTTATTAGCTAGCTACAAATATGAGGACAGAGTTAAGTAACTAGCCGCATGTTAGTTAGATAGCTGTTTAATAACAATGAGAGTACAGTGATTCAGCCCAGTCCAGCTCACCATCACACCAAGGTTGAGTCAGGGCAGAGAGAGAGAGAAGCAGTCTGTTCATATGGTTGCTAAGAGGACACTGCACCCCCACAAGACCCTTAACAGCAGTAGGTTTGCATGATGTTACAAAATGCCGGGTATCTGCATGTGAAATTCTATACAAAAGTTCTAACGAGATGAAAAAATGTATGCTATTTGTGCTGCGCAGCCAAGTCCAAGCCTGACATGCTAGCAGAGAACCTATGAACCTTAGATAAGAACACTAGCATTGATTTTTCTGGTTCCTCTTCCTTTAAAGTGTGGACGCCAGCCTTGTTTGACCACATGGACTGGGCAACGGGGCCAGAGGATCTCTGACGCTGATTACTGGCATCTGGGCTCCACCCAGGACATGACTCACTGCCAAGCAGGACATTAAGGCTCTATCCCCCCCTCGCAAAATTGCAGCTCTGACAAAAGACGGTGCAGCGTAGCATTATGGGAGAAATCCAGCAGTGTTTATAATAGAACTGACACTGTTTGAGTTTGAACTGCTGCTGTTCAACCGTTGAGGCGGTTCAGGCAACTACAAATCACTGCACCTCAAAACACACTCTGACATTGCTATGATAACAACACAGAGATCAAGAACAGTGTGAGGACTCCATTTGTCAGGAGTCATCAGTTTTGATGTACGCTGCACTTAAACCTGAACACTGCAAAACTGGCACACAATGTGTCATCTTCCCCTTTAATAACCTCACCCCCACCAATCTGTTAACACATGCAATTGCCGGAGGGCAAGCATTCAAGAATGGCAGAGGAACTGCCACGCCAAATTTAAAGCAGAATCACAGAACGGCATCACACCAATCCCAGCACAGCAGATATGTTTACAAGTACATAAGGGGTATTTGGTAATATGAGCACAGAGAATGTTGCTATCCTGCTGAAGAAAAAAAACACTCACAGCCATAACCAACCCAGTTCACCAGCTGGGTCACACAATTCTCAAACAAAGGTATATTTTCTACGTGGGAGGTAAACAGCAAGAGTGAGAGAGAGAGAGTGAAAAAGAGGGAGGAAGAGAGTGAGAAAGAGAGACCAAAATAGAAACATCAAATTGGCAGAATCCACAACAATAAAATAATTCAAAAGAAAGAAAAAATCTAACAAAGCAAGATTCAGCCAGCAACCACAGCTTAGGAAGTGAAAACAGCAGATGTCAAAAAAGAGAATTCTGCATTACCAGAGAAGAGCCAAATGTGATCGTTAAAAAACTGCCGTATTGCCTAACAGAGGCATGCACTGTTGTCTGCACAAAACACACAGAAACAGGGAGGAATCCACATTCCTAAATTTAAGAGCCACACCCCCAATTTAGACTTCTCCCTAACAGCATTAAAGTGCTAGTCCTAGTGAACGCAAAATGCATCCATCTACAGGACCCATAGGGCACAGAAGGGGCCTCACCTGTGTCACTGTTGCTGGAGATGGGGGGGGGGGGTATTTTTCATAAACAAAGAGAAATATTCTGTTTGATATGTTTGAGTTCATTGCAATGGATAAAATGAGAGGGCTCTGCAAATAAAAAGGATAGACAGAAAAAAATTCTATGCATTTGATTACTGTGTTCTATCATTTCTGTTTCATAGTGTTGCCTCATAACACGTTAACAACCCTATTCTGTTTATAGTCATGCCAATAAAGCATTTTCATTTCAACATGAAAGAGAGTGAGACTGATGAGGAGGGGGGGCGGGGGGGGGAGGTTGAGGCAAGCGAGCAAGGCCTTATAAAAATGGTAGCCTATTTACTCATCTCAAATGTAAGTAATGAGTGTGCAATACCCTGTAGTTCTACACAAGTGAAATTGAAGATTCCACCCCAACTCCCCCCTCAGCACGTCATGCAGCCAGGCCTTACTGGAGATAACATCTCTATTAAACTGGTACAGAAGGAACAGTTGTTTGTGTGAACAAAATGGGCAAAACTGGTAAATCAAGTACGACTGGGAAACAGAGTGAAATGGAGCCTGAATACCTTTTATTTGAGATGAAACAAAAGTGCCTCTACACACAGAGGCACTGAGATATTTTGAGTGATCAGTGCATACCCTCAGACTTGCAGTCTCACAAGAGAAGCCAAACAGTTCGGAGCAAAAAACAAAAGTAAGTCTCAGTGATAAATGCCATGGATGCCCCTCTAATGTAAGCTCAACTGACAATAGGAACTCACTTCACAAACAGCCTGCACATTACGAACCAGAATTCTGGCATGATTGGACCCCCCAGTCTGTTACCTCTAGAATCCATCTAGGGTATCATACCAATGAAGGGCAATGCCCTGATTCCTGGCTCTCCACCCACAGAGCAATGATGGAGGAATAGTTCATCAATTACTTTGCCATCTCCAGCACTGGCTATCCCACAAGCTCAGACATAACCCACTTTATGTACACTTTACGTACGCTTCTACATTGTGTTTGAGTGTAAAGCTGCCTCGTGACAATGTCCATTGGAAAAAACACCGCGCAAATAAATGAACTTAAATCAATGAATTTAAACTGACTGAATGAACCTAACTAATGAATTGAACTGAAAAGTTCAATTTTCAGTTTGAACTGAAAATGAGTGTGGTTGCTTGCCAAATGTATTTTCTCGTGAGCACATGATGGAGTAAGAAATCCTGAAGTTTTCGTTAGTACCGTTTGAGGGAAACCACAGCAAAAAGGTCACAGCAAATTCTGCCGATTATATGTGGAGGTAAATGTCCAGTTTCCAGTGTGATGTTAGAAAACGCTTTCTGACAATGGTGTTATACTATGGCCTACCTCCACTTCATTTGCCTGGGCTTGGGGCAAAAAAATAGCTTCCTTCCCTTTGGCACGCCACAGGCTTACCTGACCCGGAGCTCAGGTGAGTCAGTGGAAAAGCAGCTGCGCGTGTGCCCTTCTCAGGTGAGACCGCGACCGTTCCGGTGTTTCCTGCGGTCGCTTGAACACAATCAGTGACACGGAGGGCTAGACACTGGCCCTGTCATCCGCGGATCGCCTGACGCGGAAAAGGCCAGGCCGCTGAAACTCCAGCGCGTGTGGAAAGTGCGAGGATGAAATATGCATGATTCCTCAGCTTCCCTCAAAAGTTTTGTCTTTCATGTCGACTGCATTATTTAAAACTCTCTCTGACTAAAATGCAGCGTTCCGGCCTCTCACTTATGAAAGGAAGCTCGGCTCAGTGCTGCTCTCTGCAGCGGACAAATGCGCTTTTGATTGGAGCGGCTGTTACATTTAGCGTTTGCGGAGGCTGTCTTCCCTGAAATGGTGGCGCAACTGGAAAACAGAGGCATAGCACTATGTTGAAGAGAACTGAAGGTTTTTCTTACAGACTATATTAACAGCTTTGCAATAAGATAGGGCAAACCCCGAATGTAAGGCAGCTAAGTCGAGATCTTAAACTTAGAGCCGCTTGACTCATAAAGAGCTTGCCATCCCCCCAAATCTGGATATATGGCCCTAATATTCTGCTTAGAGGCTAAAAACAGCTTACATGCTGTCTGAGTGCAAAAGTCTCACATTTGTATGAGAAAAGCAAGTTTTTGGCATGCTTAAATTCACCCAAGTTCAGACTCACTGAAGAAAAACACTATGGTACTGAGGTGGCTATAACAGATGCCTATAATAGATGTGGTCTCTGACTTGTCCCCTCACATCTACCCTCCCCTTGGCCAACGCAAGTGAGCTGCTGCTACCATTAGGAGACAGAACAGTGGCTATGCCTAATGCAGGTATGGAACAGAGGATCAAAGAGTAACACCTCTCAGCCCCCCAGCCTTCTGAGAACCACCTTTCCTGCGGCTTGCCAGCCCTAATATTCTCTAATCGCCCATGAAGTTAGCCTGAACACCCTGCACTAGCAAGACAGTAACAGTCTCATTCCCACACACGGACATCAAAATAAAATTCCCCTTCAGAACATCATTCAAAGACAATCCCCATCAAAATCATCACAGAGCATGTGTGATCTGACTACTGCTTCATGACAGGCGGACCACACAGGAGGGTGAGGCATATATGGGCCCGTGAAATGATTCTGAAGGATAGTTCAGACAGAGGATTTACCCCTTCCATGGTAGCTGCCCCTCTCACATCTCAAAGCACAGAGACCTGGGAAAGAGACCTACTCACTGCTATCTACCATATCAGGCCATCCAATTAACTGTGCTTCCACTTTAATTATAGTGGCCAGATGTACATCTCGCACTACAGCACATGGATTATAATATTAATTTCTGTGTCTGTATTATTATTATGAGGTACAGACTGACAGGCACGGACAGCTCTATCAGGCCATTTCTTACGTCAGCCTGTTTCTCCTGAAATGGCACAACACTATCACTAGCACACCGATGAGATCAACTGAACAAGCTACTTTTTATCTGTAAAATGGCAGCCACTTAGCAGGATCAATAATTGCTTTAAAGAGGGACGATGCAATATAGCTCAATACTGCTTTAGCTAGCTGCGATACTGACTGCATTATTTATGATGACCTCTGAACTGCAATGACAACATAAAGGTCAATATTTGGGTCTAATTTATTCTCTGCACATGCCAGGCAAAGTAGTCTTATGTAGCTAACTAAATACAACATTAAAAGTACAGAAGAATTTGTTACAATATCCACTTAAACAAAGCCATGTATCTGGGTTAGAATAGTGTTGTGTGCCTGTTTCTCTTTCCACTCCACATGGAGTCTATTCCCTGCTGTGTAAAATCAACGTAACTGAACTGCACACACAGCACTGAAATAGTCAAGTTGCTGTCTGGACTAGCTTCTGTGGTGCTGTTAGATAAATCATTTGCATAATAATTCATGAAACAAGCGCTCGTTACGACCAGTATTCTTGTTCTTACGCACAAGTGTTCTAGTTCTCATGCTCACAGCATCAGGGAAACAAGTTCCCATGTAATTCCAAAATAAGAAAACTCAAAATCAATTATTCAGTTAACATGCCATTAACAACCACAGTTCCCTGAAATTTGCACATATTCGTATGCTGAAAAAAAAATCATTCCTGAGGAAAAAACTTAGAACTTTGCTGCCTATAGAGCACTTCCTGATGCCTCCTTTGAGCCACCATGCAAGACTCAGGCACGGTGACAAAAGCCAAAGATCGATGCAAACGCTGTTGCGATTGGGAAACGCGCGAGGCAGCAGAACGCCATTTCAGCGGGAGCCATTAGCGTTCGATCCCCTCCAGTGACGGAATCCTGATCTGATTAAGAGACAGAGGAAGAGGCAGAAGTGGGAGAAAAATGAACAAAGTGAGAAGGCTTGGGCTCTCATTACTGCAGCCTCCTCCTCTCTGTGCCCAGAAGCGCTGCCCGTGCAGACTCAGACGAGGCAGGGCCTAGATCAGAAAGGAGAAACACACAAACACGGGCAGAATAACCAGCACTTCTGTTTCCACTCTCTAGCTCCTGTGGGGCAGTCTGTCTGTTCCGTTAGGCACAGTTATTAATCATGTTCTCATCTGAAACGCTCCCTCACTCCATCTCTCCGGCTGAAATACAGGCCAGTGCTGCAGACAGGCAGGAAGTCAGAGGAGAAAACAGGGCCCAAATCAACCAGTGCTCAGCAGAGGCATGGCTCTCTGCAACCGGGCAAGAACAGACTGAAACCATAAAAAAGTACTTCATACCTGTGTACAGAGTTCTGCACCCTGCGCCCAAGCAAATATTCATTTTTTAAATTATAAAAGTAGGTCCTTTTGTATTTTGTAACAAACTGGGGGGCCATAGTCACTCTGTTACTGTGGAGGGTTGCTGGTCTTCAAAAATCCCATTACCACGCAGTCACACTACACATGTCTCCCACCTCTCATAAGAGAGTGGGAGAAGAGAGAGAAGATCATTTAGGCTACAGCAATGAACACACACAGCTATATACAGACTGCAAATGTGTTTCATAAGCTCTTTTTTTTTTTCACTGTGGGGACAGATAGCAGGTGGGTTGCAGAATGGGCCAGACCGCGCCATGCCCCCGTGCGTGCGGACCTCGGAGGAGAACGCTCTTTCAGAGGAGAACACAGATGGGATGCACACCCCTCGTGAGCTGCTGCGTGCGCCTGCAGCACGCTCTGCCAAGCCCGGCAGGCCCCACTCCAAGCAAAGCGACCGGCAGAAAACGCGATCAGCTCTGGCTGGGAGAGACACGAGAACTGGGAACAGCCTGAGCCATGACGTTCCCCTCCCCGCTTCTGTGCCTCTGCCCGCTTCAACAGTCCCCCTTTCTGGAATGGACAGTTATAATGAGTCCGCCCTGGAGCCAGCCTTTGAGTCCTGCTGACTCTACCGCAGTCCCCGACAGATATGTACTGATTTGTTGGGGTTGTCTCCAGGTCTCTCAGGTATCACCTAATGCTGCAGCTGTCCTCCTAGACTCTATCCTCCTAGCTCTCTCTCTCTCTCTCTCTCTCTCTCTCTCTCTCTCTCTCTCTCTCTCTCTCGCTCTCTCTCTCCCTCTCTCTGTTCTCCCCGTAGAAGGGCTGTCTGTCACGTGAGAGGCCCGCACCTCCCTGCAATGCTCTTCATCATGAGCACATCACATCCTGTCAGGTGCCCACATCCTCCAGCACTCTTAACTCTCTGGGCCTCTGAGAAAATTTCAGTCTGCGACTGAGTTTCTCTCCCTCCATTCCCTTTGAGCATTGCTGCGTGGGCCAGGCTCGCGTTTCAACGCCCCCTCATTACAGCGGAGCTACACAACAGGTCACATTTGCACAAGCGAGAGTCCAGAGCTAGGGTGCATCTATATTCATATGACAGCCCCATCTCTCAGAGATGGCTGCTCAGTGTGTGGTTCTGTGTCTCTCTGCTGATTGTCTCCTTCAAACATACTCAGTGAGCAACCTCAATCATGACTCTTTTGTCACATACCATGCTATTATCTTAGGTAATGCCGATAATGATATGACACTGGAAAATGAGGGGGGGAATTCTGTACTTTACGGGACAGCACTCTTTGCTGAAGAGCTCGAAGTGACATCTGCTTCACTGATTGCACAATATGGGAGTAAATGCAGTGACAGCAGGATAGAGCAGGAACTGTGGAATCAAACCACCTCAGCACCAGAGAGAGGGCTATCATAGCCGCTAATTCTCACCATCCTCTGCCTCTTACACAACGGCCAGATTATACGTGCCACTTATGTACTGTACACAGTGCTACTCGGTCCACACACAGAAACACACACACACACATTTTATTTTCCTCTCTTTCCATCTATAAACAAGTGAGCCTCACCCTCATGCTTTCCAGTAGGTCTGTGGAGTTCACCCTCTCCAAAATCCGTAAATGGATGAGACTCACTCTCCTATATCTGTCAATGGGTGAACCTCTCTCTTTCCTAAATAAACAAATGACTGAGACTCACCCTCTTCTAAATATAGAAATGGGCAAGACTCATCCTCTCACAAATACGTAGATGAGTGAGATTCACACACTCCGAAATCTTTAAAGGGTCTAACTCTTCGCTATACCTGTAAATGGACGAATCTGAGATCTTCAGACCCCAAACGATGCTCCTCCACTTAAGCGCTGGGGAGATGTGACTACGGCTAATTAAATCCTTCAGGGTTTCATTACTCTTCCTTCAACGGAGCGGCGGAAATCCCTCAGCTCCCGCAGATTTAATCAAAGATGCTTTTGTTTCCCCACACACCCTGACTCCCTCTCCCTCACCGTATATCGTAACAGATTGAGTTCAAGGGTGGGAGGTAGCATTCCCCCCACTGGACGTCTCCAACATAATGTGCGCTTTATATGCGGCGTGGAGGCCCCTCGTAGAGCTGAGCATAATTTAACCCCGTGCTGACATCCTGCCAAAAATCATTTCACTGAGTCATATCTCTGTTAGATCCCTTCACTACCTCCATTCAGACCCTTATTATTGCATTCGCTTCCCTGCTACTTTATAATAATTTGTGATACTTGACCAGAGTCCATAGTGTGAAAAATGTTCAGTTCTTAATGGTTCACTTAATGCATTTAATGGTGCATATGTTCAAAACAGACCAAATAATAACTCCAAAGGAGAGGACCTGTGCTCCCACAATGCTGGAGCAAATCCAAGTGTTTAGGAAATCATTTTTAGTTTACAGACAAGGCAAACAATACAAAGGTCACTTGGACCATTAGAAAAAGGTCATCATTTTCAACGTTTTTACATTATTTACAAGGACAAAAATGAATACTACTAGACAAACAGCCTCATTGTCTCCAGAGCAATATTATTTTCACGTGGTGCATATTTCTGGCCAAACACAACCAGAGGAAGATACATGAATGGCAGTGACAATTCTTGCATTATTTTGTTACTTTGTTACAATTTCTGTGCAGTCTGGGAACAACGTGGACAGCTGAATCAGAGTTCAAAGCATGGAGCAACTACAAAGGGGGTTTTGAACTATGCCCTTTGCCAGCTGCACAGCACAAGAGGAGATATAATGTAGGACTAACTGTATGTTCACATGTTCACTCACAGTCCTGCCTTCTGCCACACTGTCCTGCTGGAAACATCCCCTAGCAGCATCAGCTGACTGGTGGGCCTAGTATGCTTTACCCACGTCATGACACCAGTGTAACAGAGATAGACCTGCTGCAGGTTTAAAACCATATCCACTGGCAATTTTGGAAACACTGGATTTCAAACAGCCCTCATCATCCATGCAGAACAAATAGAGACATGACAATCTCCCCTGAGGTACACACCAAGGTTCCCAGGTCAGAGAGCCAACTGCACGCTGGCTCTGTTTGTTGGGAGGGGCTGACTTCACATCCTGTGGTGGACTCTCCCATTCTCACTTCTGAACCCCCCTGAACCCCCCTTTACTCAATCAGGCGTGTGGAGGGACTGAGCTCCCCCAGCAGACCCTATCAGATGTGCGTCGGTTCGTGGGGGTGGGTGGAAATGCACACCGCAGCTTCAGACAGCAATGCATGCTCATATGCAGGATGCAGCCATGCGAAGAACAGACTGAGAGACAGTACAACTGTGCCCACCATGCTGGCTAATACACAGAAGTCTGTTCAGCTTCCCTGCTATTGACCTGAGTAATGATGTCATACGAGGCAGGGTGAAAGAGTATGATTTAATCACTGACAGCAGCTCATAAGCAGGACGGCATACTAAAGATACTGCTCTGACACACGGACAGCGAGAACAGCTCTCTTATTTATGATGTATTTTTCACTTGGTAGACATCCTCATGCACACTAAATTACCATCTTACACAAGTGGAGGAAAACAGCACTTTGCTGGAGGATGTGAAAATAGTGCCTGATTAACGTGAGGTTTAAAGCATAAAAGGTAAGCCTTCTGGTGGCGAGACAGCAGAGCATCGTGTGTCACGGTGCTACAGGATGCACATGTGCTTTGAAGTTCTCCATTTTCAGCGCCCTGCTTTTTTTTTTAGGCAGCCCCGATCAGACCCCCTCACCCACAGCCCTTTGAAGAAGCGGACGGCTTTTTCTTTGTACAGCGTGTCATCAGCGTGTCATTATTTTTCAATTTCCAGCTGAGGCGCCCCAGTTAATGCTGCCCTTTGAACCCAAGACCCCACCAACAGAAAAGATAATGAGCCACTGAAACGCTGGCTCCATTCTCTTCCAGGGCTAAGTAAACCTCAATTTAAAAGCTCCATTTCCTTTATTAAACAGGTATTACAGCAATGAATGGAGAGAGAGGACAGACCACACGTGGACCAAAAACAGTTGGGTTCCTGGGATTGCATGCTGAACATTCGTACAGAACAATGAGTACATCATGTTTTTATAGTAAGCCTGTGCAGCAAAATAAAGCCTAAATCATTCACACTCCAAACAAATACAGTGTACAGCAGCATTACACAATACTGAAACATGTTTAATGTTTTCGATTTACAATGCAGGGTCTTAAGTATCAATTTACACACAAAATGAAAATAAACAAAGGCTTTAAACCTTTTTAAAAGTTTGATGATGAAAAGTTGGAACAGCAGAAAAATGGTTGTGACTGTGTTACAGTATGGATCAACATTTTAAATTATGCAAAAATGCAAAAGGGATGGTTTGCTCTAACATGCTGCATGCTTTGAGTAATTGAGCCCTCAGGCAACATCCTTGTAATGAAAACACAAATAAATTTAAAAAGGATGCAGATGGATCATAATAAAACAGATTTCATTTTCTTGAAAGAGCTATGTTGCTGTCTAAACCTCCATCATTAAAGTTATCAGTCAGTGTTTCTTGCGGGTGGCTTTCTCTTTGAGCCGAAAGTGGGAATAACATTGGTCTTATTGCTGTACTCTTCTCTATTACCAGAAAAATCCAAAAACACACACCCTTGAAACGCCCCTTTCCCACCCACAAGCCTGGCTACAGCAACATTTACCCCTGAGAGCTCAGAAGCATTAGCAGAGACCATAAAGGGAATGCATAAACAAAGACAGCAAGCCTATTCATGTGGGCAATCATATTTCCATAGCCTGTGCAGTAGTCTTCTGTTATGTAGCCTGCATGGTATTTAGCTACAAGTGTGTGCATTTGTTTGAAAGTGCCTGTTCCCATACACAGCAATGCTTTCATTATGTATGAGAACAAAAGAAAAGCACTTCATATTAGGCCTCCTAATGGAACAAACCTCTTGTTAGATATAATAAAACAGATTCTCTGTGTTTTGTTGAAATTCACTTGCACTTTGAAATTCCAGAATGCTTTCTCATGAGGGATGAGGTGCTGGCCTGGTGTTGGTGCTGGTTGTTGTTCCCTTCTTAGATGCTATGACACAGCTGACAAATGCTGATGAGAAGTCCACAATTAGAGGTTATGGACTACTAGTACTGTAGACCTGGACTTCATTCCCACCTGGGGCTCTGTCAAATGTCAAATTTCATTTTGCCCATTGAAATCACCCCTGCCCAGGTTCTATTTGGCAGACGTAGGACATGGAGCTCATAACTCAGCACAGTTCTGGGAGAAGTAATTGATCATTCTCATGCAGCACCCTACACCAGAGACACTAAGAATATGGTATATGTCACACTCCACATTGGTCCCAGATTAAGACTGAAAGCAAAAAAAAGTGACCTGCTAGGTGTGATGGTAATTCATTCTGGAAAAGCCTTATATGCACTGACACTGTCCGAGAACAACACCTGGATGAGAAGTGTAAGAGCTCAGAGATTTAAGAGAGGTTTTGCCTAGATTACAGATCCAAGAGACATCTTGAAAACATGAGAGAACCTCCCACTTTATAGACCAAAAGGGAGGTGTAGCACTTATTTTCTTCCCCTGCTGACAGACAGCAGTTACTCAGGAGTTTCTTCTGGCTGATCACACACAGAATCATATCACCACGACAGTACCGTCGCCTGATATGAGCCAGCTGTGACGTTGCATCCTGTGGTTTCATTTCCTATTTCATCGAAATGATAACTGCTTTGGTCAGGCCACTGCTCTTTGACAGGTGCCATGTTCCTGAAACAACTGGCGTGATTTATCAACTATTCATTATGTTGTATATAGGAAAGAAGGCCCGGTCTGATAATGTTGTGTCATATTGAGGACGTTGCCACCTGTCAACAAGAGATTTTTAGGGGACTCCCTTAAGGTGTGGTGATTTATGACAAACCACAGATATACAACACCACAGATATTTTCTTTACTGATTAGTTATTTAGCACTGCATTCCTTCCATGCTCCACAATTCCACAGCTACAAAGGTGTGTTTAGTAACGGGAGGTTCTGGTTTTGTTCTAATTGATGAGCAAGTTATGGAAGTTCTGCCTTTAACTATGTCCCTTCGTGAATACTCACAATTGTATCAAAATGGTGAGCAACAGAGACAATAGATGCTCTCTGTGGTGACTCTCAGAATTCGCTCACCCCACCCATCCACCTTCACAGTCACGCTATTTCTGTACGTACATCACAGGAGAGAACAACACCTGCCTACACACGCAGGATAGTTTCAGCGGCTGTTCTGCTAGTCCTCTCTAGCTGTGTTTCCCTGAACAATATTGACCTTCTGCATGTTTCCAAATGCCCTTTTCTCTCATATCTGCAGCGCAGACACACAAAGGGGGAGAACACAAAGAGAGGGTCCCAGCCACCAAAGGAAAATCCCAACAAAACACTGCAGATTTCCAGCAAATAAAGCGACTGAGTGCTTAAGAGGCAAAGGCCGGCACACAGCCATCGTCCCAAGGCCTGTTACTTAACTGGAGTTCTACTCTTTCAGCCTGTGTCCATGGTAACAGTGGTTTTACAGTTATAGCTGATGCCTGGGCTTTTGGCGGCCTTGGCGTTAGCATTGTTAGGAATTTTTCCAGTCATCAGTGGAACTCAATGCACCATGATGCGGAAGTAGATAACCTGGAAAGCAGCAGTGCTTTAGTCACATTTTCTGCAGTGTGAGTTTGACTTCCGCCAGGATGCAAACAGAACAGGTCAGACATAAACAACCAACCAAATGTGCTATGGTCTGTATGAACTGCGAACAATGTAGAGACTTCCTGAAGCCACGAACCTTCCAAAAGTACTCAAAGTACATGACATAGTGGCTCCACTACAAGTGCAAAAGCAAAACGCCAGAAGGTTCTTTTCATGAAAGGACAAAGTCTGACTCTCCAAAGTTCTCATTCGAAAGCTAACCAGACAAAAAGAAATAAGACCAAGCCAAATCAAACAGCAAATCTCAAGTGAGAGGCAGGAAATAGCAGACAGCATGTGCACTGCCACGCAGCAAGCTGGCCCTATCTCTTTATCTGAGCAAATGTGTCTTTATTGAACTGTAGATTCAACTCAATAATAATAAAATCATAAAAAATGCAGCCTTTGAGAGAATGCCACAAAGAAGAGTCAGAGTGAGTATTCATCTTGGAGAAACAGCACAGATGATGAATGAGTCTGTGGAAGTGTTTAGTACCTTCCCCCCCTACTCATCCCAATGGTGGATCCAGGTAACTGCTATTTCACTGCATTGTGTCGTCTTACAGAGATCAGCACCCACACTTTGTCAGGCCTACAAATGGGATTTCCATCATTTGATGTATTTGATATGTTCCCCGAAACCACCCAGAGAGGGCAGTGACCTACAAATCCAGAGATGTGTAACAGTGGGACAGGAGCAGGGACAAGAGCCGCAAGCCTGTGGCCATACAGGCAGTAGTGAGATTATTGAGATCATAGCGGAAGAGGAGTCAAAGATGTGGGTCACAGCTGAGGATGAGGTGAGCACTGAGATCATGTGAGGAGAGAGATGGAGATTGTGGCCAAAGGTCAAAGTTGGAAAGAATACACAGGCAAGGGGAGAACAGGAGACCGAGGAAACACAGGCAACATTTTCATGACATACGTCTTCAGAAGTGCATGACACTTGCTGTAGATGCAGTCACAACCCAAAATCCTCATCCACAGCTTTCACAATTATGACAAAACCATCTCTCTCATCAGAACAGATCACGATAACAACAGACTTAATTCTTTATTACAAGATGATGCTATCATCTTCTCTGCCACTATCGGGTAAAGAGGAGGTGGGATAATCTTCCTGTTTGTCTACGTTTCACCTGCGTGTGCAAAAATAAATAAACAAAAATAAATAAAGAATTTGACAAAACTTTTAAAAGGGCTACAGAACAAAGAAGAAATTATTTGATTTTATGTATAATATGATATGAGGACTGCTAATAGTAGAGTAGGTTTTCAGTCTACCAAGTGCCACTTTAATAAAGTGTAATATCAGCCAGTATTTCCACCCTTGTTCATTGTCACAAAGACTGTATATTTGCAGACCATCAGATCAGTTTTTAGCAATTAAGGAAAGTGTCGACGCAATTCAGCAACACATGCTACACTGACCTTTCGGAATGTGAGTGGGAAATGTCACCTGGTACCTCACTTGCATTTCACCCCCCTCCAGAAAAAAGCACATCAGTTACATAGGGCACACCTCCCTGTGTCACTGCAATTCCATTAAACAGCCTAGCTCTAGAGTCTCTGCTGGTGAGCTGGGCACACACCCAGATCTCTCTGAAAATGGAACAACCTCACGACGACTCCCTGCAGAAACACACACCTACACTAGGCAAGTGTGAAAGAAGATAACAGCCGGGCCATGGCTCCACTAATGCAAGTCCTCTGCAGGCATACTCATGTGCCTGACATTTCAGCGACTGATTCTTCGCTCCATTGTCTCGTACGACGTAAAACGATGTAAACACGGCAAGCAAGTCAGGAAGTTTTGTCTTCTTTTCTTTTAACAAAATTCCGTCTACAGCAAGGGACAATCCCCCATTCTATAATCAGTTGCCATGGAGACAGTGAGGATGTAAGTGGAAATAGCTCTTGAATCATATGTGTTTGGACTACAAGTCAAATGTGAGGGTGATAAAATATATTCACAGAGGCAAAGCTGACACACTGACACATACAATAATGACAGACACAATTATAATTACAATTATGACAAAATGCCAGAACTTTACATGTCCTTTGCATATAGTACATGATCATGCAAACCACAAACTGTAAACTAAAATAACAAATATAGCTTTTATTGACCATTGTTGATCATGGCACTATGAGCATGGTAAAATGATGCAAGTTAATTTTGCTCTTGGTATTGCCACCATGTAAAAACTATGATATAACAGTATTAGTATTAGTAGGCTCCGTGTGCATGTTAGTATGTCGTTCAGTATGTTACTGAAGGATAACTCTTATGCTCTTGTATGCTAGTATGCTTATATTTTGACACTGTTTTCTTGAATGATTCATATTTTCTCTGCTTATGTTCTATCTGCAACTGCTGTATGGTCTTGTTGCATGGGTGGTGTTCACTTAATGCATATTACCATGACGGCCTTTTAAGTCTTTCTGCTATGTAAATTATACCAAAGAACGCATGGAATTGAATCAGTTTAGCTCTCCAATTTTTTCCCAAGTTGAGGACAGGTGAAACACTTAAAATGGCCATTCGATACTTACAACACTGTGGCAATATATCATATATATCATACCGTTGTACGAATATAGTTAATTGTAAATAAGTTTCACTGGAACAATGTGATCTGTGATAACTGTGCTGATCCAGTGAGCAGGTGATTTCATTACATACCAGAGCAAGTCAGCTGACTGAGCAAGTCTTCATGATAACCATAACGGTCTAAATCATTCAGCAGAGCATCTGGATGCACAGGTTAAGCATAACCACATTATTTGTGATAACACTCCTATTATTTGTCAGAGTGCAAGCTCTTTTTGTATAGTGCACGGTTCTTGAATTCAAAATCATACGCTTAAAGGTTCGAATACCCAGTAAATAACTATTGTGTGACCACCAAGAGACACCACTTATATAGCTAGCTTACCTGTTGCTCCGGTGGAATAAAACAAAAAATCATAATTTGCTAATTATTAAATTCATCAATGTTGATCGAGTATGTCATAGTAATAAGAATAGTAATAAACCCTTTTACAAAAATGATAACTGGCTAGCTCGTTTCGGTTGGCTTTTATCTTGACTCAGTCCGTGCGTTGAGGGAATTAATAGCAAACCATTGCAGCTATAGCTGCCTGGAATGTTGAGCATACTAATTAACGAACGGGATGATAAATGTGTATGTAGCTGGCAATAGTAGCCACAATATGGCAAGGTCATCATTTATCTAAATGGCAAATACATCTCGTAAAAATACGACTTAATTCGTAGTATGGCGTTGACAAGCTAACTTCAAAAACGTACAGGAAAGCTATGTCCTAACTTGGCAGAAATAGTTAGCTAGCTTTTTTAAGCAGAAACACAGAAACTACAGACTTCCTACCTTTACCGAAGTTTCGCAGGAATCACCTGTGTACTCTCCTCTTCTCCCGGAGCGGTCCAGTTTAAAAATCTCTAAACATCACAAGTACTACAATAAAGCAACTTTGACTTACTGCATTTCACGCTCAAATATTATAAGGAAGACGACAAGCATCACACGCCCAGTTGAGAGACGTAGCAACATTAAAATGATTTCCGAATTCAGACATTAACAGTTACTTATTATCTTAGCGGCAACGGTAACAACGGTAGCTAAACAGATACAGAAGTTTTCGCCCGATCTAGCGAAAACTTTTCTGTCAAATTGATTTCCCGCAGTTACCCCCTTTCCACATAGGTGTGAATGATCGGCAGCGAGCTGCTGCAAGAGGTTTAGAAAGAAGGCGGAGATAAGATTGATTGAGGTCCCCTTATCCAATCAATGTGGAATACCTCTGTAAACGTCACAGAATCGGGGCGTGGGCTGGGCACAGTCTATTCGATCTTTTCCGTGACGTGGCTATCATTCCAAAGAGCATACTGTCAAGTTTATGTAGGTAAGCTACCGTGTCCATAACAGAAGGCGTGAAGATAATTCGAAGCTACTTTTACCATTTTATCGCTTCCTGTTCTATGGTACTTGGGCCATTCGGTAAAATGTTCATGTGCGATTGGACTGAGTTGTTATGACATTTTTATTGGCTGCCACTGGCTCAAATATTAACAATTTAAAGAATTGTGCTGTGTACTGTACCATATTAAATGTATCTTCAATAAAGGCAAATATTGTGTTGATCCTTAGATAGAATGCAGCAGTTTGGGCTATCTTACTCTCTTCTCTGTCTCGAGCCATATTTTCAGCCAGCCATCATATTGCAGCATGACATTATTTATTGTCTTAACAAATACTGTAGTGGGAGACTTCTGCACATTTCACATGTAATCCATTTATACAGATGAATGTATAACAAAGCATTTCAGGGTTAGTGTCATGCTCAACAACAGTATCTAGGCCTCACACCTACAACCACATGTTTCCCTGGATAGTTCCCTTTTTACTTTATTATGCTTGTGCTTGCAAGTAATGTATATCTTAGCAACTTTATAGGATCACAGGCTTTAAAAGGCAACAAGACAGCATCAATTATGCTTTGTATTCTAATACACCTTGAAATCACAGGCTGTATTACATGAGACAAACCATGTAATGGCAAACCAATGTGTGAATGGTCAGTATTACAGTCTCATGTCAAGCAGAAGTTAGGAGATCAATGATTTCAGTGTTAAATGCAAACTACCCCTGTTGCTGTTGAGCTTGTCACTGTTTTTCTGCATTAACTTTGAAGATGTGACTCTACAGAGGTAAGTGAATCCTTTTAGTATGTCTTAAAAATGAGTGTAATTTTAGAGGCAATGGATTTGAGCATTTAAGCTCAGTTTATTTTACATATTTTACAGATTATTTAAAGAAGTAAATAAAAATAGCACCTAATTTAAATTGAAGTTGGCCCATATGGGGCTGTACAGATTTCATCATTTGAATTTGACGATTGGATCATGAGCCTTACCTGCTGTTACTGTATTTCTAATTAAAAGATTAGACACTATGGCCCTCTGACTGGAATACACTTTGCTCTAAAGGTATGTGATATATGAAATGTATTTCTTTCTGATGTAGACAGGTCCTGAGATAGGTGCATGCCATTTTTTTTTATTTGGTGTTCAGTAAGTGCTCTATATTCTACTCTGCATGTCTATTTTAAGCCCACGAGTATGTGCCTGATTCCACAGTACAGTCAATGGAAACAGTGGTAAAATATCAGAAAATGCCGGTGGGACACTCAGACATGAAAACAGCCCTTGCAGATTTATAACTAAGAGACCAAGTCTTGGAACAGACAGATTTCCCAACTGATGTCTGCAAAGCATCTGAAGATTTCTCTGCCATGGAAAGAACTCTGCATGCCTTGAGACTTGGTTGGCATTGACCAGAAAAGGCTGAGTCTAATGTACCTTCCAAAGATCATCGAAATCTGAAATGATATTCTTCAGTCTTTCAATGAATATAGTTTTCGAAGTATGTCTGCCTGGCATCCATGAAAAAAAATGATGGAGAAAGTAAGTAAGCACAATATATGAATTGCAGTTGCATACAATGCTACTAATGCTCAGTTAACTTACTAGCAAAAAATTTTCAACACATTAAAAGTCAGATTGACTTTCTGACATAGTTGTACCTTCCTGTAACAGGCTAATAACAAATGAAAATATACAATCAGGTTTTGCACCAAGAGACATAAAGACCACGAGGGACATTTCATTGCCACCATCACACTTTGTTCTTTCCTTTGACTGATGATATTAAGAAAGTACTGTATTGTTTCAATTCTTACACATCACAAAACATTCTTAGGAACTAGAAGTAACTAAACATGTAGCATAAAATAAATGGAATACTTTCTTATGTTTATTACTCAGAAGTACTAAGTCCCAAGCTGGGACATTGTGAACACTTAATCATCTAATCATGGTAACATTATTGTGTTCATTTAATCATTAAAAGACTTAAAATGTTACATGCACATCCAGTAATTTGCGTAGTTGCTGGGTAAGCACTGTACAGAAGAGCATTTCTGCTGTGTGGAAAAAAATGTCAAATGTTTCAGGATTAAAGTAGAAAGTTTCAAGATTGATTGGTTAATTTCACCAATTATTTCACCATTATTCCAAACACTGTTCTCTAGCATGGCATGTTGGAGTATGAGAGAATCGTACACTTCCCACACAGTCACTTAAGCTTACCAAGGGAATACAAATGTAGTGAGAGCCAGACTACTGATTAAACTCTGATTTCGCCACATGTAAGTTATAAGTGCAGACAAAAACTATTCCGTCTTTGTGTCTCGATATGAGCTCTGTGCTGCTGCCCAGCATCAGTCCCCTGACCTTCAGTGAGGTATTGTGGGTAAGAGAGTGTGACTCTGAGTCTTATTGTCTGATTGGGCACATTTAAAGAGAGCTCACCTTTCTGCTGCTGCTGCCACTTATAACCAAGCTGACTTAGTTTTTTTATCAATACCTTTGAGGGCAGAGTGAGGCTCCTGCATGTTACTGAGAGCAGTGGACGCCTCCTGAGGGGATGACTATGCTGGGCTCGTAAAAGAGGTTGGGCCTCAAAGCTGCTGGAGGAAGAGGTGATGACAGCCTGTGAGCAGAAATGTCCAAACAGTGGTAGTGTTGGAAAGGCAGCTGAGCTATGACTAAAGGCTGGGCCTCTGTGATGAGGTTATACTCAACAATTTCATTATGAAATGCTAAAAATCATGGCCAGAGCTGGGGTCAATTCCATTCCAAGTCTATCACTGCTAATTGCCTATCATTTTTTATCAATATTTTAGGTTAAGAATTGAATTTCAATTCATTTCTTGAAATGACTGAATTGAAATGGAACTGACCTCAACTCTGATAATGGTATCATATTTCTGAGGGGCAAACAGCTAACTGACAATGCAGGGGAAATGAAACGGAAATTTATTTTCAAAAGGCTGGAACGCAGGCAGTGCTCTAAAGGGGAAATAAATTGCATACAAGACTTTAAAATATGTTTGAATTTGGACATGGTGTCATGACAGTGGGAAATTAAAATTTGAAAATGAAGTGATTTACTGAGCACATATTCACAGCAGGAACAAACAGAATAACATGACTAGCTGCTACACGCTGCTTGTCAAATTTCATTGTCTCAACACAATACAGAGTGAGAGAGAGCCTTGTGTATACACACTGAGCCCCTCCTGTGGTGAGGACTGTGAGTTATGTGGAGAAACTGGAAGCTCTGAGATTTGGAGAATTAGTGAATGAAGCTCTCTCACTGCTGTCAGGCTTCAGGATTACAACACAACTCACAGGATCTGAGCATCAAAAAGGCAGGTATTCTCTTGCCGTCGCCATGACAACAAAAACAGGAACATGCATACTTATGAGCCACACCTCCCTCCCTGGAACAGATTATGCAAATGAAGTTCATCCATAGAGTTTAAAAATGGCGCACCTGAGACAACGTTCGCTAGCAGCCAGACTATCCTGTGAGGTACTTGTACTTTGTGGTAAAATTGAACTAGTAAAATAACTAGGTAATGGCTTGGATAGAACAATGATACTCAAAGGCAACATGGTAAGTACTAGAGATAGTGTTTTGGGGGCAATTTAGGGGCATACTTCTCTCTGTATCAAGTAAAAAAAAAAACAGCCTATTTCAGCAATGGGGATACTGTTATGGGAGACGCATATTATGGATGAGATCCTGATACGCTTTGAGAAGAGCAGGGATAGACCTTGATGTCAGGGCCAAAGTCTAATGATGCCAAATCTTGCTCTTTCAATCTGGTCATCTAAGCATTCCATTATTTGACTTGTTAAGTAATCCCTTGCCTCTCTGTCCAAACCGATGTGAGTTGACTGTTCTGGCACAGGTGGTTGCCATACAATGGTGATGAATAAAGTGAGTTACTCTTTCATTGTGAAGTGATTGGATATCATTGGAGGTACAATACTATATGAATGTAAGTCAATGATATTTTTACACAGAGAATCACAGGCTACACCCTGCAAATCATAAACTTACCTCTTGTTGAGATAGATTCTGATTCAAGGTAGCTGCTTCATAATGGCCACATGTGTGGCTTTGGGCTGGGAAGTCTTGGTTCCCAAAATATTTTTGAGTTGACCCTCACCCTGCACAGCATGCTGGAATCTGAAGTGGAGTGTTCTGTCAATGCATTCCTACAGGGTTAGTCACTCACTCCCTGCTGAAACCACCAGAGGACCACAAGCACAGAAAACAGGGTGTGTGGGTGAGTGAATGTGCCAGTAAGTATGCAAAAATCTGAGCTTTCGTACATAGAGAGCACAGTCACCCTATTGACTTTGAAAAGTCACTATGGGTTTTCCACTCTGTTTAAATCCCAAAATATTTGTTGAAACATAATTGCATTTTTGTACAGAAGTGTTGAAAATTTCAAATTAAATATGATTGTGAATTATAAAAATATATAAATGTAAGAAACAATTATAAACAAAACAACACAAATGATATAGACAGAGGTTGTCACATTTCATCTCAAGGCAAATTTAGAGTAAATACTGTTACCTACTGGACAATATGTGTAGCTGCAAGTGACAAACCACAGGTTTGGTTATACTGACACAGACGGTCAGTATAACCAAACTACAGATTTTTAATGTAGTCAGTTCAGTGCATGTCAAAGAGAAATTCTGTCTGTGTCATTGTTGAAGCTACAGGTATTAGCATATAACAGTTATGAACATTCTTGAAGGTGTGTGTTCTAAAACATCCATAATCCGCATAAGAAAGAAGACAGCACTGGAACCTCCCGTTAGGAACACCCTATACAGAGAATGGAAAATTTTTATAATACACAAATCTAGTCAATGAAGAACTATATAAAAAGTATACAAGGAGATGACATTCAGCTTTCAATTTAAGTTTCATCTACTGCCAGAAGACTCTTGTGTTTCACATGGAACTGTTTAATTATAAAAAGGCCGGCATTCAGAGTCCAATCCTAAATCCTGGCAAACAGAATGAGGATTCATGCTGAATTGCCCCAGGACATTCCCTACCCATGACTCCCTCTGGGAGTACAAAACATTCACTTTTAGTACAATGCTTTTTTAATCTCCAAATCTAACACGTTCAAATACATATTTTTTCAAAGGCTGTCACTAAATGAGGCCAGTCCAGTCCCTATAAGAAAGGAAATTGAGGTGTGCAACCCAAGTGCACTTTCTCTGTGCCCTCTTCCTGTCAGTAAGAGTGTGTCGGGTCCTAGGAGGTGCAATCTGGGATTTTGTTTCCGTTTGCACCTCCTCCATCCTGATGACACCAGGGAAAAGAAATGTACGGAAATGCATACTGCAGGTGAAATATGAGTTTATGCAGTTACACTGTGATGATTCAGTGATGATCTCCGAACTGAATAATTCAGCAGCTGTATAACTAACACTCTAACTCTAGTTTTCCAAATTACTTCTGCATGAAGATTTACAATTTAAACACACGATGAGACAGGGATTAAAGTGTAGCAGACAACATAGCCCCAGGGCTGAATATGTCTCTTTCCCTAACTGAGCAGAGTTGATCTCTGTGATGAAATTACTGTGCTGTTGTTAGGGAAAATACCACATACTCGACCTGTTCAGACCTGTTCCTCTCTCGTGAGTAACACTAAGGTTTACACTGAGTGAACAAGGGATGTGAAAACTGTCTCATTTAGGCCTAACATCCCAACTCCCAGTCTCCCCACCCCTTACACACACACACACACACACACACACACACACACACAAACACTCATAGTGGCAATCCAGTCTTGAACAATTCCTCAAACCTTGGTGAAATATGAAAAATCCAAATAAATCAAGACATTAAGCAAAAGCCCAATGCCAGATTTAGTCGTGAGCTGGAGTGCCCAGTGAACCTTGTGAGATCTGTGTGCAAATGAGCAACAATATTTTGGAACCCTCAAAGTCAGGTAACCAACAACAACTGCATATTTCATCACCATAGAGGACCTTTTGTTTGTTTGTTATTGCGCATTATATTATTGTATAAAAATACTAATATGATGTTGAAAGCTGTAAAGAAAATAACAGAGTGGTAAGGAATGTATCCTTTTCTTTTTTAGGTTTTTGTTGTCAGTTTTTTGGTTTTTTTTTGTGGCAAAAGTGGGTGGTGTATAAAGATGCCGTCAAATGTCTGGCACATATTAATTAACAAAGAATAAGCAAATATAATAAGAAAAAATGTAATAATATAACAAATTTCCAATAAATATCAAAGGCATTAACTTTCTTTATAAATAATGCACATCTGTATCCTTAAGACATGCGTAGATTATTCAGAAAAAGTCATGTGTATTCCTCATAAATCTTTCCAATTTTGCATAGTACACATATAGATCCTATGTCGCTCACGTAGTATTTGTCAATATATGGTGACACATGGATTCCAAAATGATAATATAACACATAAGATCACATTCATAAATGTGGCGGGGAGGGGGGAGGGGCAGGACCTGGTCCTGTCAGGCTACAGGTAGAGGCACAGCAGTCCGGTTTCGGAAGTAGTGGGAACCCAGTCCGTAGAACTGGTAGCGTTTCCCAGTGCGGCTGTTGTCCCGCAGGTCTACGGCTGTGTCGCTGGTGGACCGGTGGAACTGGCGGAGGGTGTCGCTCTTGCTGTAGGAATCCTGCAGCTCAAGCAGCCCAGAGCCGGAGGGAGGGCAACCTGGAGCACGTCTGGAGGCCAGGGAGAGGGACTAAGGAGAGAACAAATGGGAAACTGTACTGGCAGTGTGGCATAGTGTCAAGAACGGCGCATGTTTGAGTCCCACCTGGGACACTGTTGTTGTGTCCGTGGGCAAGGTCCAGAACCTACTTAGCTTCAGTAAATACCCACCTGTATAACAGAATAATATGTACAGTGTAAGTTATCTGCATGCATTTTGCAGACAATCACTTAGTATACTCTTCAAAAAGTCACTTGGAGCTACAGACACTCATTCAGGGTCCACTTTGCAAGCAATTTCAGTGTGTACTCTGCAGTCATTAGGACACAATTTGCAGATCATCATTTGCAGGACGTTACTTAGAATGCACTTCACGCACGCTCAAATAGTGGAGTTACTTTATGTTCACGCCATAGACACTCAGTGAGTTTGCGCCTCACCAACAATGCTCACCCATTCAGTCATTATATGGGTACATTAAAGCCTAAAGGCTTTAAAGCCTAAAGGCTTATGACACATATTGCACACTGTACAGCAGAACAGACATGCCACACAGAGGCAGGGATGGTAATGACAGAGATACTGAAAGCTATGTATGCTGCACCTGCTGTTCTGGGTAGGGGACTCCCTCCTGAGTGATCATGCCTGCTGTCTTTTCATCCAAGATGTTCATGGGCTCTCTTCCTGGAAACCCAAAATATTTTACTGTGTAATTACAGCAGCTCATCCCTGGAGTTCAGACACTTGCTGTGTAATACAGTATATTCGAAAGCCCTGAGCAATTTGATAAAATTGTGTTATCTGTTGGTACAAATGTACTATGTGCTGTACTCTCGTAAGATGCTTTTGATAAAAGCGTCTGCCAAATGAATAAATGTAAATGTGCTATCGGCTACAGGTGTGTGATGTGATGCAGATCCTTCATCTGATACAGTTACGTAGTGTGGTACAGCTGTATTTTTTGCTGCGGGTGTATCGTGTGGTGCAGGTGTATGCTGTGGTGCAAGTATCTTATTTGGTCCAGGTGTTTGGTATGGTGTAGCTCTTTTATCTGCTTCAGTTGAGTGGTTTGGTATAGGTGTGAGTCCACCATGTTGTGACAATGTAGTGTTCTGTACCTGGGTATTCCCTCTGATAGGAGGAAAGACACTGTTTCTTCTCCCAGTCACGGAGCATATGAGCGTTTTGTGTGGACAGCGCAGTGTCCCTGGCACTCAGGGCAGAGTTGGGGCACAATGTCTTTGGGGGTGAGGGATAGAGCACCTGGCCTACGCCTCTCATCTGCCTTGGATACTGGGAGAGAAGAAAGAAGGTATAGAAAGTGGTTCCCTTCTGTATTTACTCACCTCAGGCATGAAATATTACACAAATATATCATCACATTTGCGCAGGGCTATTTTATACACTTTTAACTTTAGATAAACCATGATGGTCATATCCTCTCCAGCTGCTTTATCACAATAAAATATGTTTGTTGCTCACATCATAGAAGTTGTTTTGTCCTGGCCAGGGCCCAGCTTTCACAGGTTTCTGTAACACCTCATGACGGTAAGGAGCACCTGTAATTCATGGAAAATTATCCAGTCAGCGCCTGACTCACCACATATCTGCACAATTGTTTTGAGCATCTTGTAAATTATGTAACTCATTTACGCAGCTGGGTTTTCGCTGGAGTGCCTTGCTTAAGGGTACAACAGCAGCTTCCCATCTGGGATTCCTGTAGCTCTCTCTCTTACTCACATTCGGTGCCCCCTCCGCCCCCCTCCCTCGCGCTTACCCTTGGTCTTCTTCGGCACGATAACGGCACTGCTGTTTGCATCATCCGAGAAACGGGAGAAAGGGAACACGGCACAGCGGGGGATGTGGGAGGCGTACGGATGTTCTCTCGGAACTGGGACCTTTATTACTTTCTCACTGCGAGGGACAGATGAAGGGAATCCATAAGGGAGACAGGAAGTGACACGCTGGGAAAGGCAGGAGATGTGCGACACTGAGAGAGACAGGATGACAGACAGCGGAAGTCGGTGGAGCAGACAGACAAATGAAGGTGAAACTGACAGACTGACTGCCAGACCTATGAGGAATGCCCTTCATTGTTGGAGCTGAAGTTATAACACCACTCATGCACACCAATAAAATCAGTCATTAAAAATAAAAGAACTAAGACAATGCAATGATATTTCCACTTACGTTATGTCGACTTCTGACGGTCTGGGAATGCTACAAAAGTAACAGACATGGTTATGTAATGAATAAAATCATACTGCAATACTAAACAATACTGTATAACACTATAATTTTTGTTAAATTATTGACAGAGATTCAAATACCCACATTTGAAATACTCTCAGGTGTTTTGTGACAGGTTTTGAAATAAAATAAGACAGTCAAACGTTGAATTAAAAATAAAAGTTTTATAGCACTACCTGGTGGCAGTAAGCAGAATGGCAGACAGCTCACTGTTATTTTATGCTTCCACCTAGTGCATGAATTTATCATTACATAGTCTACATAGTCTACATAGTCCATTACTGGGTCAGACACACTGATCAGCTACTACTTATTCAGAATAACTTTGCCAGTTCAATGTACTAAATCCATTCACTGTAAAATGAACTCAACTTACAGCTCGTCACTTCGGCGAAGGTTACTTTTCTTCAGGGTTGTCAGATCGTAATACTCTGTAATAGTGATGTTCCTGAGAACACAGATGCTGTCAGTTGAAACAAACTGGAAATAAATCCGAAACACGTCAGCGTGGAAGTGAGACCGCGCGATTCACCAATCCGGATGGAGTGAATACGCAGCTGAGGAAACAGCAAATATATATTCATAATATATGCATTATACATACTCAGGAGGTACATCTCCTCCGTAGCCTAAGTGTAGATGGCCTTTGACGTATGCTGGGACATGTGGTGATCTGACTCCCAAGGTGTGGCTTCTACGATAAGTCTGCTTTTGTGGGGGACTCATCGGTGTTGATGAGGTCATCCTGCAATACCTACTGGGAAAAAGAATTCAAGACATAAAAGGTTGTAGCAGCTTAAAGATGTGAACAATGTGCTTGCTTTTTGACACTGTTCGGTCAGTGCCATCCATTGCAGATTTTGTTAACCATAAAGCATTATGGCAACATATACAGCTAAAATACATTGGAATGAATGAAAGTACTGTATGAGGTGATCTAAATAAATATCTTGCCCATGTGTCCAAATATCCTCTTTATAAATCGGGTCTCTACAAGGACCAATTATTTAGAAAGTATATGGTAGGTTTATTTTCTAGAACTATGACCATATCCTTCAAATCAACTATCAAAGTATTGTTGATGCCTTTACTCTACTTACTCTACTTTCGTACTTGGCATCTACGTCCCATTACATCAAATAAACCATATACATCTGAGACAAAACAGCCACTTATAGAACTTAACAACAGAGTATCAGATGCATATATATGTTCACAATGAATGAGTTATAGGTAATTCTGCATTGTAGTGGTTTTGAAGGCTTACCGTAAGAGAGAAGGGTAAAGGCTGTTTTGTCAGTCCCTGGACCAGTGTATTTGTGGTGACAAGGAAGTCATCTAGAGCCAGAATTTAAGAGGAAAAGCAGTCCTGCTGTCGGTCACTCTCCTAAGTCAGTCTGTGGTGACGATCCTGCAGTAATCCACAAAACAAACGGTTGTGTGACAACCCAGTTATCGATCCCTGCGGTGAGGATCATGTTTCCTGCAGCAGACACTCTACCCTGATCAGCACACCTTGACCATGCAAACATAGCCGCGTCTTCTCACTGATGTGGCCAGGAACCTCACAATCGGAAAACAGGTCTGCGAAACTATCACTCCAAATCTGAGGAAAAGAAAATGACCTGTTGTCTTCACTTATACCTGCTGTGACATCAAATAAATGCCTCATTTCAGCAAAATGATTCCACAGATTCAGAGTCATCCTTCCTTTGTCACCACATGAATGGGTGACCACAGAACAGACCGCTGTCCTGTATGAACAGCAGAAATTCTTTAGAAAATAGCAATAAAAGACAAGGACTAAATCAATAACATTTACAGAGCAAATCTCAGCTATGAATACATCACTCCTGTCATTGAGTTTTGCCCATGGAAGTGAATAGCAGGGTCACAGCTCAGGGAATGAACACAAAGGAGGCTGCTAGGTCTTTACAAAGACTGCAATTTTACCAGGGCTTCACGAAACAGAAAGCGACACTGGGGATGAAGGCCAGGCTCTGAGAACAGAGCTCCTGTTACAGCTGCTGTCCTCATGTTCATACATTGCATTGATCCTTCTAGGATTAATCGTATGCAGTTTCCCTGACTGCTCGTCAGTGGCCTGGTACTGGAACCAGACCCGCACATACAAACACACCCACGAGCATGCACACAAATACACGAACGCGCACCCACATGTAAACATTCACATGCATATACTTAACATACACATATGTTGTTCATCTACCTGTTTGTCCTGGCTAACAGTGTGGTGTAGTGGCACACTGCTGATACACAGTTGTGAAAAGCACTTCAGAAAATATCCAATTGTATAGATAATATGCTTTAAAAAGTGAATTATGAAAGTACCCTGGACCTGCATAGTATCTTTTTCCATCTCTAAAAAATGATTGTCAAAAACATAAAAAGTATGTAATCTTGCCTGTATAGTGTGAGGTTTCATACTGCACATCGTTGGAGTTACTCTCTACAGTACATAAATCTGCATGTCACTTTTTAGGGTTATTGGTCAATAGCCAGATAAGCTCCTGATGTGTCATGAAGTATCCATCATCTGGATTTTATAATGGGTCAACCATTCTGCCGAATGACTTCTGAATTATTTCCATACATTTTGGGCCAGTAAGAGGTAAATGTGTTATTTTACTATGTGCCTCAGCCTTTGACAGTCTATATATTTTTAAGGTCAATTAATTGTATCTGGAACATTATGTGTGATGTTTAATGTGAATTCTTGGTAATCCTTACTTCTTCATATCATTTGGGCGAAATCAGACATAGTATACACACTCACAGATATATACACACAGAATTTTAACTTCCATATACATGTCATTAACCAAGTGCACTCAGTTGCACAAAATTTTTAATTTTTAAATGTGTTTCTGCCAGTTGGCAGTGCATATCCATACCTACAGCACAGCGACTTAGGTGCTTTTTGGGGTTTTCTTTCTATGGATACAAGTTCATATGGCCTACACAATAAATTCCTACACTTGGACCAATTTCACTTCATGAGTAATGTAACTTTACCTCCATATATCTCACCATATAACCTTTCTTTACAGCATTTATAGCTAACTACCTTATTTAGCTCATATCCAAAAGCTATACAAGCCAATACAAGTTTAACAAGGCAAAAAACATCCCAAATATGTTACTGTCCTTACAATTGGCAATTTAATTTAAATTAAAATTTTGAGTTCTCTCATCTGCATCTGAAGAGTATATGGTCTTTATGTCTTTATGTGTCAGGTGGTCTTATGTGTAATAACATATAGGCCTAGATAACATACAACATCAGCTCAAGATATCAATATCTCAGATGCCTCTTCCATTAATGCACTATTCTGCTATTGAAAAGGTTCACTCTAGAGGTATAATATCTACAGTATTCTTATTCATACATTGCTTATATCTTTGCTCTACCATCTTTTAAACTCCTAATTTAGATCATAATATTTATATTAATATTTATTAAAGACCTGTACTTATGTTGTAGCAATACAGCATGCATAAGCCCCTTCTGTAAATTCTTTGTGTCATTACTCAAATATTCCAAAAGTATCAGGTGACTGTTGTGGAGTAATACACCATTTCCATTAAATCACCATCCAAAACAGATATTCATGTTTGCCTGTAAGTTGCTTTAAACATATTGTAACATTTACTGCAAACTTTACTAGAGCAGCAGTACAACATACAATAAAGGGTAGTACAGAACTACCCACATATAACACATTTCCACACTGTATTTGAAATGGTAAAAAACCAAACTATGCCATGAATATGAGCCAATATCAATTCCATAATAGTAATAATAATAATAATAATAATAATAATAACAACAACTCATCTTCTTTCTATTGTGCTTATCATTTGACACTACTATTAACACACACTAGTACCAATTATTTCCCTAACAACAGGCCCAGATCATTTTGATATTATCAGTGAGCTTAATTGCTACCCTACTTGGCCCACTTAGTACGCATGTGTAACTTGTATGCTTACAGCATATTTATGCGTTTATTTTACGTATCCAAAGATGCCTGATGGGAGTCAATTAATATATTAACCTACGTTTTAATCCTCGAAAAATGGTCTGAGTTCGAGACGACCGATGTAATGTAGTCACAAGGCTGTCTTGAAAGATGAAAGTCGCTCAGTAAAAGTGCAACGCGAAAACAATGCATTGATTATTCATTCTTCGCAAATAACACTTCTGGGATTATGTTTATGACCTCACAACAGTGCAGTCGCCATCACAGCAATGCTAGATAAGACTTTATTCCACTTTCCGTTAGCGGAACATTTCATACCAATAGTACACCCTAATCAACGTACGCCACCTGGCGGAGATAATAGAGAATACATATTCTGTCCAGAAAACCCTTGATAAAGTTTTGCGTCAGCATTTTCAGCAATTTATGTAGTTAAACCTAGCTAGCTATCTGTGAATTGTGAGTGACGTTAAAGTTAAACTCCTGTCGTAAACCAGTCGTAAATCATGGATAACTAACGTGACATCTGTGTACGCAGATATATGGCTGGTAGGGTTGTTTTTTTTCAGGTAGAGAATTGCTTAATCACTTACCCATTTTTCGGTTGTTTTTGAGACGAATGGTAAAATGCCGTGAAGGCACGGATTTTTCGACAGATTGTGCTGGAAATTCAAGGTGAAGTTGCATGTAGGCCACATGAAGTCAGGGGTCACACGGCAGCTAGTTAGCTATGGTACTGTTTTTTTTTTTTTTTTTTCTTAAAGAACAACAAAGTAAACAACATCAGCCAATAATTTTCTGTACAAGCTGAATAAACAGTTGCCTAACATTCCAAAAAAGGACAAACGTTCTAGAATACAACAGTAGTAATAACAATAACAATAAAAGCAACCAGAATGAAAGGCATAAAAGGAATAAATAAGTGCTGGAGGTATACAGAAAGACGTTCATCTATATTATTGGTACCTAGCAGGTTAGATAGATTGTTGTATTAGGACTATGTGTCGTTTGATCATTTCGATCAATTTAGGTGCAGCTGACGTATTTAGATACTGTACGTAGGCTACCTATCCTAGCCATGATCATGTATTGGCCGCAAACGATTCCGGAGTTCCAAGATTTTTACATCCCTATCTGCATTTCCCCACATTTCCTGCGTCATTTCAGTGCCGTGCGAATATCTTTGAGCAGGCGACGAGCTATTTTTCAGGCCATATGATTTGTTCCATATTATAATGCTTTTATTTTGCACAAACGTTGTAAATAGTGATTATAAGAGAAAGGAGTCGCAGGAGCTAGATTGTCTGATTGCTTTGAAATTCACCCGAGTGTATCGATCTAATTACAACAAAATCTCCAAGCTCTCCATTACAGATGTAGTGAGGCTAAATGACAATTAATCCGCAACGCATGGCGGCCCACTATTTGGTTTTAAAGTTGCAACTATTCATAAATTGGGAATTCATGCTTTCCGGGTGGATTCCCTTAGGGGGGAAGTGTGAAATGCCTGCCTTCATCAGAAAGAGTTTTCAGAAACCTGAAAACACTAAAATTGCTGTAACACTAAAATTACATTGATTCACTACTGTTACTGAAGGTGATGTTTCGCCCGTAAAGAAACCACCACAACCGAATGAATTTTTCCTATTCATTGCGGAACTGTCCCTGGTCCTGCAGCTTTTTACAGGAGAAGGTATCAAAAAGGAATAAAGGTGAACCACTACAGCGTGCCAGGGTTAATTTTTTTTTTTTTAATTTGAAGGAGACAAATTTTAAATTCAATTCAATGCTATGATCAAGACGTATTGTTCTTCACATCTAGCAAAGCCACCTTAGAGTTCCTCTGGTAGTCCCAGAAGAGCTTGGTCAAGTCAAAATCCTGGGTTTCTGTAATAAAAGCAAATCTATAAAATCGAAATTTGTTTATGGAGTCTTGCATCTTTACCATGTCGAGAAGTAAACAAGACAATTGTTCTAAATAGATTTAAGAACTGAAAAACTTAGTTCTGTGCTCATGTCTAAGTCTGACTTAACTGGGTATGCATGCACGATCAGCTACAACAGATTTTTTCATGCTGCCATAGAGTGGAAGGAGAAGTCATGGGTCTGGATTTGGGAAAGACACAACATGGGCTCTTCAGTAGCTTCGAATCTGCTGACATGCTTTGGCAGAATAGTGGCAAGCATATGCATCAGAAAAATCCCCATCCAGTGAGATGTGGTAAAATAGCATGTGTAGGTTGCTGTGGGGATCCATTATTGATGGATTAGAGCTTCAATATGGTGAGTATTCTGTCCTTTTTACTGTCAGGGATCATTTTGATCTTAATGAAATACAGTGTCCAAGCTCCTCATATTTCCATGGCTGGTCCACAAAAATAGATAAAAAAACAAAACTGACTTTGATTCCTATCCTAAAGGCATATGATACAGGCTGCACCAAAATAGCTACCCTTGATTAAACATCTACACATTTAAAAGTCATATAGCTCAATTTCTGCATTGTTTCCCGTGAAATGTTAGTCCACTAACAAAAGATCATTACATTACATTCTATTATTGCTTGCAGTAGGAGACATCCTAATACTTGCAATACTGTATGCTTACACAATATTTTTCCAGACAAGGACTACAGTTTGTACAAGTGTTTCACACAGTTTAGGTTACCTTTGGGTATTGACACTGTTGGACTGCTCATCAGATGTCAGCACCTTTCTCTCTTCTACATTTTCCCAGAACTGCATGTCGCTACTGAAAGCAGCATATGGGAAAAAAAAAAAAAACTGCAAATGACTGTCATGAACAGCTAATTCTGCTCTGAACAAACATCCAAATAGGTAATAATAGATAAAAAAGGAATGTCTTAACACAGATGACAAATACCCTTTTCAATGTAACTGTAATTACTAATTCCATGTAATAGTGAACTCATTAAGAGCATATAGATGTTATGTTAATTCCATCAAATATTGAGTTCATGGTTTGATAACATGACTTAGGTGGCTAGGGAATTTGTAGAGTTCATTGAATAAATCACCCGATCCTCAGGCGATGGCCAAGTTGACTGACATTGATTCAATAGCTGTTTGGGTAGTCCTGACATCAAATGCTTCTGGGCTCAGTGCTTAGCCAAGTCATCCAGGAGAGAGGGATGTCCATTTGTCCTCACATAGACACATACACTGGACCTGAGAGATATGTACGTTAGCCCCAATATTTTTAATCACATGAATCTCTCTTTTTTTCCCACAATGATGTATTTTAATACAACTGTCAGAAGTGGATCTGGAACACTAGAAACCAGCAGCTAATTTTCAGATGAGAACAGTGTATACTGTACCTGCAGATAAAACTTATTTAGATTGTCCTCAGTTAGGCATCGGCAAAGTATTTTCCACATGCAAATAAAAAATAAAAGTTGTCTTGCTGGCTAATGCAATCTATGAGATCCAGTCAAATTCACAGTCGAAAATTAAAATGAATGCGAGGTTTCACTATACAATGGTAGGGAAACAATAAGTTAAAAGGTGCTCTTTTCAGTTGCAGATTCTATTGTCAGGCAGCACAGGCTAGGACTCAGTCGCAGACCCAAAAACGCGAGGGCAGAGAAACACACGGCAGAATCAAAAACCAGTACACAGGCAGGGTCAAAACCAGAGAGGCAGTCCGAGGGCAAATCCAAAAACGGGAAAGTCAGAACGGGCAGGGTCGGAAAACGGGAGGGCACGATCAGGCGAACAAAGCAAAGCGGCAGGCAAAAAACGGAGTCAAAAACAGGCAGGTCGAATCACAAAAAACAGCGAACAAAGATAACGCGGGGACGAAACAGGTAGTAAACTACTGCTACGAACTAGCAAAGACTGCACAGCGAGCAGGGCATATAAAGGGACAGACCGACGAGGGGATGAGATGCAGGTGCGCAGGTAATCAGGCGGAGACAGGGCGGAGAGAAGGGCAGGGCAGAAACACAAGGGAAAAAAAAACCAAAAGCGCAGGGCTAGGAGGCGGGAGCACTGACATCTATAACATAAAAAGTTAACCAACCTATTGAGCCATCATTTTAAATCATTATACTGTTTCGTTAATCTTGCCTTTGAGGGAACTGCATGTGATCAAAAATAAGTCATAATAAATAATTTCCTCTGTGTATGGACCAGCCCATCAATCACCCCTGATGTGCCAAGCAGAAAGTTTCTAGCAGAACAACTAATTCTAATGATTATTAGTGTCAATAATAAAAGCGGTAACAATAATACAAGTAGAAGTGTAAGACAAGATGTGCATTAAGAGCAGTGCCTTTACATAAGCATTCGTCCTTGACCTTACTTTGGCATCACCTTTTTTTGGCCAAATTTTACAGCTGATCTCAGCTGACTTACAAACACTATGTATACTAAGATGACCATGCGGTAGTGCGTTGATCACAAATTCTGCATTCAAAGTTGTTGCGGTTTGGATTGGACACGGGCTGCTCTACAAACGTCTGCTTTGTGTTGCTCTCTTACTAAGTGTTACGAGAATCGGATTCCGCCACTGAGGCACTAATTGGGATTCTCTAGGGGGAATTGTCAAAGGTCTCAGAGACCACTGAGATGCATCACAGGTTGAACTAAATCCACTAAGTCAATTACTCGATTCCGCCTCTGTTGAAGGGCTAGTCTCCGTAATACATTTCCTCGTGGTGCATTATAAATGTTACATGCCCTGCAGTGCTACTTCTCAGACTACATTTCAATATTCATTTATGGAGTTTTTTTTTGGCTCAGCGGTGTCATGTGCAGCTTCGGCAGTTCTGCAAACATAATGATGCACTTTTGCGTCACTGCTAGTTTTAACAGAATAATTGGAGTTTGAACGCCCTGCAAGGGAGATATTACCTAATGTATTTTATAGGACAAAAACAAAGATAATTGACACCTAGATCGTATTTGGCATTAAAATCTTGAACTTTTAAGTCTGAAGGGATTTGCATACATTGCTACGTTTGTTCCTTTGAATCATAGCTGCATTCTTTCACATGCAGTTGTTTGCGTTATGTGATACAATGAAATGCCTTTTGTCTCTATCAGGTCATGTTTACTGATGACAGTGTCTGGACTCAACTGGAATTCTACAAGATCCTGGTTCCTATTTTGGTGTGGAAGTGGTACCCAACGCATGCTACAAAATGTATTGCAATTAATGAATTATGTAGACAGTAGGATTTCATTTATTTAGGGTGTTTCACTCCAAATTCAGCAGGGTCTGTCTCTTTGTAAAATATGTGTGCTTAAGTGTTCATTTTTGTCTTATTTTCTCATCTGTGTAGATGGGACCAGAAATGACATGGAGTCTGTCCTATCCTGCTGTGATAGACCCAGGAGGGGGACTATTGTTATTATTGTTGATATATATTATATGCCCCTATTGTTGTTTTATGATCCGAGACATAAAAGGGATTGCATGAACAAACACAATGGTATGTATTACTACAAGGATGCTCGCAGTAACTAATCAGATGTGTGTTGTTTGATTGCTGAGGGTTTGGGAATGATATTAATATTGTCTATTTGATTCTGAAATAGACCCCCCTGGAATTTTACTGTTGTGCTGTTTCCTGCCCTTTACTGGCCAGGATGCAGAAGAAGAAAAAGAGAATACTTTCATGGTTGGTCACGATGCAACAGGGTGTGCTTTTATATAATGACCCATTACGGAAATATCTCCCTCTAGAGTCAGCAGTTGGAGAATTGGACGCTTTGTTGTTGTGGGCAGACATGAATAATGCAGATTGTGTCTGAGTCTAGTCAGTCCATGGCTCTATGAGAGGACCAAACTGCCATCATCCTCGTGATCATTCTCAGCCACCAGCCCTCCACCAGCAGTAAGATTTTCCCATGAAACTGGGCTTTTATTCTTCTGTGAAGACAGCCTAATACCTTCCAAGTGGAAGACTGCAAGGCTGTGTTCTGTCTGATGAACCCCTGGGCAGTAATATGGATGAGGCATCATGAACTCTAAAATGGATGGAGGTGTTATGTGCTATCCAGGACTCACTGATTTGAACCAATTACAGTATTTTGCTATACAGTAGAAAGCAAAGTCTTTTAATTGTTTTATAAGAGTCAGTAGTTAACAGAGGTTCATAAAAAATGTACTCTGGCATCACTGCTTGACAGTGTTCTATCTAATATAACAGAATCCAAGCAGAGTTCTTTTTAGTGGTCTGCTGAACACTGATACTGCAAGCATGTGCTTCCAGCTCCACACAGACCTGACTGCCTTTCCATAGAATCAACTGAATATTTTAAAGAACACTTCAAAACAACATAGAATAATCCTGTGTGCGTTGGAGGGCCTGAGGGTGAAAGGGAAGGACTTGTACAGAAATCCAATCTCCTGTTGAGCAGTGCAGCTCTGGAATGCTGCTTTCCTACACAAGTGCCGATTACGAAAATCACCTGAGGGATGCAGGAGGCTAGCACATCTCTCCTGGGAATCACCGAGCTAATTAAACAGCATAATGCATACAACAGTGTATATAATGAATATGAACATAAACAAGCAAATAACTATATGGTAGGCAAAACAGTGTAAGCCCAATATCTTACATCAACCGTCATACTACAGAGGATGCATACTCATATTTGTGCATTCGTGTATTTATTTTAATGACAATTTCTATATAAAATACATACATATATGTATGTATGTGAAAATACATACATAAATGATTATAAGGTTAATAAACTTATTCATGGCTTACTGTAGCCCTGTTACCACTACTACCTTTGCCAGGAGAGCATTATTGATCTGCTTTATAAAGGTGGTAATTGGCTGGATGTGAAGCTTTTCAGATCTATATTCCATGACACGTCAACACAAACAATCAGGCATAGACCAATACTTCCAGCTAATATAAAGAGAGAACTGTTCCCTATTCACCTATGCCCTCGGGCCAATCGCTCACTCTCTCTCTCTCTCTCTCTCTCACACACACACACACACACACGCAGAATATTTTACTTTTCCATGAATCAATATTTAATGTTCTACTTAGACCAGTACATACATTGAGATGTTTTTTTTGCAGGAAGATTGGGACCGCCCTATAAAAATTAGAATTTAGAGTATCTTTAGACGGACATTTCTTCAGATATACCTTAGACATATTGATAACATCATTTGACAAATACGAGCTTTGTAAAAAAAAAAAAAAAAGACGTCAGTCCCTGGTGTGTTAGCAATCGGAGTGCAGTACTCTTCTTCGAAAATACTCTTCGCATTGAAATCATTTTCACAGACAGCATTTTCGCACATTCCTGCATGGATGCCGAAACCCCAAGAGTCCTTGCTGTGTTCCACCTGACAGCTACAGTTGCCTGTGCATAGGACTTGCTGTGCTGGGCTTTGTAATTTAGTGTACAATCAACAGAAGCGTGCTTGCTTATTTATTTATTTATTTATTTATTTGCTACTGATTGGTCATTTCAGCAGGAATCGTTGCAGATAGGAGGATGAGAGTGACTCGGATCAAATGAGAAAGTTCAGCGCTGAATAAATTAATACGTATATGTGTAGCAATCTGACTCTCGCTATGCAGTAGGACTCTACAGTTCAGAATAGATAGTCAAACGGAAACGGATCAGTTCAGCAACTCAGTAACATATCTAGGTATCTCCAGTTCATTATTATTATTCACCTCTCCTTTTCAAAGGATGACGACTTTTGACTTCTCCGATGTAGAGGCTTTTTTGGACTGCCACCCGGATCTTTTTGAAGAGTACCTGATCCGAAAGGGAAAATGCGATACGGTCAGCAGGTGGTTGAAGGAACACCAGCCGCCCAAGGTGTCACTGGCAGAGGACAAGCGGAGCGCCGCCAGGGACCCCTTCTGGCCCACAAACCCCGACGGGCTACAGCGGCGCTCCTCGCACATGGAGCTCCGACGGAACTTTGCCCGGTCCAAAGCGATGACAGCGCACCGAACCTACGACGAGCACGTTAGCCTCAGCGCCCACGAGTCCCAGTCCAGCATGCGCCGCCGTGCGCTTCTGCGGAAAGCCAGCTCTCTGCCTCCGACCACGGCGCACATTCTCAGCGCCCTGCTTGAATCCCGGGTGAATGTACCAAAGTACGCCTCCAGCGCGATAGACTACAAATACAGACTTAAGGAGTCCAACGAGAGGGAGTTTTTCCTGGAGCTGGTGAAAGACATTTCCAACGAGTTGGACATGACGAACCTCAGTTACAAGATCCTGATAAACGTGTGCATCTTGGTGGACGCTGACAGGTGCTCGCTTTTTCTTGTAGAGGGGCCCTCTCATAAGAGAACGCTTGTGTCCAAGTTTTTCGACGTGCACTCGGGGACCACGGTGCGTCCTTCCTCCAGCACCCTGGATTCCAACGAGGTGCAGGTCCCGTGGGGGAAGGGTATAATTGGATATGTAGCCGAACACGGCGAGACTGTCAACATACCGAACGCTTATGAGGTAAGGTTTTATTTCCTGATTGTATAGATTTTAAGAACGTTGAAGCACAATTTAAAACCACTTCTTTTTTTCTTCAAAAGTCATCACAAGACCTAAAACCACAAACTCTGGCAACTACAGTAAAATTGGAATAATATGTTTTGTTGGGAATTCGTACAGTTCCTTGTTATCAAAATAGAATGTAAAAATATAATGACATCATCATTAATTTAAGAATTTGTTGCGCAAAAGAAGAAAGAACGGCACATTTGTCGAAGCATCATGAATAACCAGTAAGCTCAGGAGTAATACTCTCATGTATGATACATCAGTAACATGAGATTCATTAAAGAGAAAAGAACTCACAGAAGCGCAGTAGAGGAGAATAATTTCATGTATGATTGAAGACAAGGCATATGTGCATTTGTCTGAACTTCGTCGCCCTCTTACTTATTTATCTGGCTGAAGCTCAGAAGAGCAGTAATAATCACCATTCTATGAGCACAGGTCCTGTTCGAAAATGAATACAGTGAATGAAAAAAAAAACAGTTGCTTAACATTTTAATCATCATAAAAGTTTGATAACAATTGTTTAACAGTTTAATTGTTACAACAAAGTATTGTTACAGAAGTGAGGTATCAATAAATACAATAACTAGACCTGAGTTATGATCAACAATAACTTGTGTGCTGTCCCACCGCTGAGGGGTTAGAGAAGAGAGGGAATGAACTGAAGCCATGTGATCCAATGTGTTGCGGTAAGGCTATGGTCAAAAAGCTTTTTGAGGATGGACACAGTGATCTAGAAGAGTCATGTCAGGAGATTAGCTTCTGTAAGTATGACAGGGCGGTGTGGACCATTGTTTGGAAAGGCATCTGAGCAGCAGTGGGTGGCTGATAAAGGGAAAAGAGAAGCAGAATGACTCTGGAGTTGATCCGTAGCAAAAAAAAACCACCAAAGCAGCAGATGTCTGAATGATTTAAAACAGTAAGATAGCAGTGGAAGGCTGGGAAGGGTAATCAGCAGTGAATTAAAGTTGTACAAGCAAGCGTACAATGGTCTTGAATAAGAGGTCAGAAATGCCAAGATTCTTTGAATGTTTGACAATTATTATGTGCAAATCATTGATATGTTTTGCGAGATGAAAGTAAGGTCCAGATTGTGGGAAACCTGGTGCAAAAGTAGGGCATCTGCTATCTTGAGAAACTGAACTCCTATCGAGGAAAAGATGTCAGCAAGGCACACCTATGCAACCGTGCGACCTGCATATCTGATCCAGTCCCTCTTGGCAAGCTGATAAAAGCAGTCCTCCAGGTTGAAGAGGAACTACCTGAAAAGTGCCCCAGTTCCAGAATTTCCTAACTCAACCAGGCTTAATGAAAGGGTCTGGTGATACCCACTCAGATGCCGCTAAAGTCCGACCAACTTGCCTTGCTAGCTAAGTGTGAAATTTTAGCTAAAAACTTTTTAGTGGTTCTGTTGATCATAGTAATTAGCTAAATTGCTATTTCTAGAAAATCTAAGATGACTGAAGCATTATACTTTTCTGAAGCATACAGAAACTTTTTGATCATTCTGTCATCGTTCTTAGCAGCAGTCATAATTTTCATTTGTCCGTACTTCCTTAAGAAAGGCTCTCTTTTTATTTTGTCCCCTTGAACATCCTGTTCCCATGTAATAAAATGTGATCATTTTTACTATTTATGTATACTATATGTAAGATTACACTTTAATCTTAATAGCATTACACAGAGCAAATTCTGATTGTTCTCAAATCATGCATTTTAATCAACGAAGGGTCACATCATTCACAACTGTAAGTAATCGTTAAAACCAAGTCTGACAATACAAACCCACATCAACATACTGCTTATTGGAACTTCAGTGGAAGCTTCTGGAAGTATATAGAGATTTTCACAGGCTTTCTGTTTGCACTTTTGATGTCAATAAGTAAGATGAATCTTGTATTTCAATTTTGAAAAATGCTCCAAAGCTCACAACAGTTGTATTTTGACACTTCGTAAAGTAACTATTGTTCAGCCTTGGTAATGCACCTGTAAAAAAAGGTTAGGGAACTTTTTCAGTCTGCAGTCCATTTATAACAACACGTTATGGTAGTTCTTGTTCAACATTCTCATCTTTGTTAAAACAGAATTCCTTTACACAGTTACTCTAAGCCTTGGCGTAAGCAGACACTCCAATTAATGCAATTATTACCTGGAATTTTGAAACCCATTTCTATTGAACAGATGTCGGAAGCTTCACTTCCCATACAGCTAGTGGAGATATTGACTTGTTAGAGGTTTATACCTTTCCTGCCTGTTAGCTGAAACTGCCACTCCACCATTTGCTTGTATATTGCAGTTCCACATCATTATAACATGGCTACCGGCACTGCTCATCGCTCAAGCAGCATATGAATATGGACCTTGCGGAGGTCTTTTACTGGTCTCGGTGACTGGCAGGGTGGGTAGTGAAGAAAAAATGTCTTTATTCATACACTTTATATAATGTTGTAGCAACAGCTTGCCTGTCTCACTGCATTGCGATGGTGAGATCTTGGCCTTGAAGTGGACTGGAACAATAACTGGCTTTTCGAGCAGGACTGCATGAATACAAGCAAACTCAAATGGCCTTTCCATTTGTTTGCTCAGTCGACACATTTCTGCTGTGTGTATTGTTCAGGCTCACACAGTGGTGCTCTCTTAAATCATCAGCACCCTTGGGGCTGCTGTTTTCAAGGCTTTGAGAAAGATAAGTTTAAATAGGTCCTGGTAGAGTTATTTCAGAGGATTTTTCTGTCGATTTTTTTTTTCAGTGTTTGATTTTTTTCTGTCTGAGGAAGACAGCAAATGTGTTGATGGTTCCCTACTGTGGTTTCTGAGTTTTGTAAACATCATTTGATATCTCCATGCCTTCATTGCTTTATCCTAATAGTTTGATTATGATTTCTCAGGTGAGTGAAAATCTTCAGGTCTCTGATGTTCTCTAGTAACCGAAGAGAATGAGACATTACAAATGTCAAAATTAAATGTGTTGTCAGTTATGTTCTATGATCAAACCGAAACATTTTGCTCTCCTTAGAAGAACAATGAATATTTTTTTCAAATCATCGAGTCATCGAGAACATATGGCAACTCTGTCCCTTTTGGACTGTTCTCCCCCAGGACCATCGCTTCAGTGATGAGATCGATAAACTAACTGGGTATAAAACCCAGTCCATTCTGTGCATGACCATCTGCAACAGCGACGGTGAAGTCATCGGAGTGGTGCAGGCCATCAACAAGAACCCCAGTGGCATGCCCTTCACTGAGGATGATGAGAAGGTGGGCTTGTTACTTCCACTGGACACTTTACATTTTAATTTATTTGTCTTATTTACTTACATTTTGGATCTTATCCAGGGCAATGTCCACAGGCTTTATTACAGGGTGTGTTAAAGACACAGAGGTAGTAGGAACAAGAGGAATATAGGTACAGAACAGTAAGTAGCACAATAAATGATTGAAGATGAAATACCTGTGCTAAATAATTAAAGTAAGCATACAACAGTGTTTTCTACCAGAGCAATTTTATGCCATAGTTTTTTGAAACAATTAAACACAAGAGCCACAACTAGTCATACTGTCTAATAATGATCTTTTTATATTACACTACATCACATTAAAGCAGTGGTAAATTCTAAATTTGTTTTGAGGTAATTGGTGTATGCAGGATATATATATTTAAATATTTTGAATTGGTCAAAAATATATTTGATCAATTTAATTCTATATATATATATTCAAGTGTTTGCGGCAAGTATTACAATATGTTTCAACATGAGTTCTATGTTTCAAATAGAACATGTATTACATTACATATTTATATATTACAGATATGCATACATCACAAAATAATTTGATATATCGTGCATGTATTTGCACACATTGCACATTTTCATATAAGTTATTATGGCTAGGTCATTATCATGTTTCAGCCATGTTGAGGAAAGTCAAGCCCTGCTCTTTCAGGTTTATAAAAACTGTGTTGAAGTAATGTTGAGCATGGAGTTCCTAGTGTAGTTTGTGAAGAGGTTTGCTCTATGATACAGCGCTATGCAATAATGCAATTCTGTTGCAGATATGCATAGAAAATTCATAGAAAATCAATGACAATTTAGATATCAAATCATGCCAAACTATAAAATACTGGTTTCACTGAGATGTAACAAGCTTTCTGAAACTCTTAATGGCATTGAGTGTCTCTAGCAAACTCATCAGGCTCGGAGCATCTCTATAGTGCATAGTATCACTGCTATCACTGTTTTTCGGCTCATTCTCCTGTGTGACACACCAAGTATGCTAAAATTTTCAAACATTGTAAAGTAGAAATACTCAAATTGGTGCAGCAATTATAGCTTTACGTCACATATTGAATTTCAAACACAATGCGTAAAACTAGTCACCTTACGTATTCACACAATGCATACTGAAACCACGTTTGCCTATAGAGATATATGCAATCCATAGTGTTAGACTGGCCTCCTGGTGTAATGTGATGGATGGGAGTCATGCATTTCCAAAGGCTTCCACGAGGTGGCATACTCATGTTAAGCATGAGCAGGATATGAGGAGAGACCATGTGTGAACCCTGGACCTCTGTCTGTATGTTGGTCTCTCTGTTGGTTTCTGTAACATACATATTTAACCATCGCCTCACTCTCTGACAGTTAGAGAAATTTCTTCTGACCAGATTGCCCCAATGTGATGGATGGTGCAGAAATATCTTTCATTGGCAGAAAGCAGCAACTTCACATACCAATGTATATGTTCTACAACTATGATTACTTTGCAACAATTATTTGATAGATATGATTTCATAAATATATAATAGCATTAGGACAGTAACCTGTGAAAATATCCTGAAAATCAATGAATGGATAAATGGTATTTTAGAGAAATAATATGTAATTTTTAAACTAAACATCACACATTTTACAGGGGTGCGCTAATACATTCCAAATTACCATGTCATTACACACACACGCATACACACATGTACATACAACAATATTTATGGCAGTGACACATTCTTTATTTGCAAGGTAAAAACATTGTACCAGTTGTACCAACTCAAAGCATGTCATACGTGTGCTTTCAAACAGAACTGTGCTCTTTTTGTGTAGTGGTTATTATGTATTAAGTATAAATGTGAGATTGATGCTCTGTTATGTTATGACCTTGCCGTGGAATGTACTGTATACTACAGTACATTCCACAAACATATGTCAGCTGGAGAGAGTAAGTAGCTTGTGTTTCTGGTCCAAGAACCCACATGTTATATGTCTACCAGCACAGGGAATATTTTTTAAAACAGACAAATTGGGAACTATCTTGTTATAACTCATGTCTGTTTATTATGAGCAGAAGGCTATCTGACAAGGCGTCTCTTCCGCTGTTCAGTGTTGTGACTATTATATATTGTCCCTAAGAGGCTTGTTTGCTGAAGGAAGGTTCCTGTTTAATTGGGACTGCACATGAAATATTCACACTCTGAGAGCTGAGACCTGGATTAATCCAGATACAAGGATCATGCTAGAAACAGATCTATTAGATTTTCTTTTCACCAGTCAGCATCACAGCCTGTTTCTAGCATAGCAGAGTCAGAGCCTGTTTCAGAATCAAAGCCTTTTGCTCACATACTGGATTAATATGCCAATCAGGTTGTCACATTCAAAGGCTCTTTGATTAAAATGCCAGTCAGTATGTTACTTGATCAATACTTAATTAAGAAGAATTCATCCAGGTGTGATGAGAGCAGTCAGCGTGAGAGGCAATACTTTTTAATTACATAATTAATGCAGGACTTGACTGACTTTATTAATGAAAAACTATACACGGAATATACAGCTGAGGACAAGTAGACCAAGTTAGAAATGATCTGACTGAGACACAGAGTCATACTTTATACCCAAAATCACACATTTTATATTAAACTTTAAATATTTAGTTTCATAGAAGACTGAGTTGACGGCAGCGTTGGTAATCTACTAACTTTGGTAATTTGGTTGGTAACTACCAACGTTAGCAGCCATGCATTATCACAGTCAGAAAAACAAACATATTTTCCACGTCCAGTTTTTAAATATTTTGCTTCCTAGTTGTCTCTCATAAACTTTATGTCGAAATGTTTCGTATTAACTGGTTAACAGACGGTCCTGTGAGTTTGCACTAAGAGCAGAAAATCTGGATGGAGTCAGAAAAGTACAGAATATCTACTTTATTTCCTGCACCATGTCTTTATATTTGTGCTTATCATGCAACACCGTGCGAGCTGTACATTTGTGTACAACACAGATTTCTGCCTCTCCCTCCCAAGGTGCTGCAGATGTATCTACCATTCTGTGGAATATCGATCTCCAATGCCAAGCTGTTCTCCGAATCCCGCAAGGAGTATGAGAGGAGTAGGGTGAGGGGAGGCCCTGTGGCCAGCAGAGCGTGCTCCTGTTCATAGTAATGCACACCTCTCTGATTCATGATGCCCTACAGCCAAAAAACCTTCAGGCTCCGTGTTTGCATATTGAACAGTATAGTAATAATAAATAAGTGTAATACTGCATCAGTGTGTCAGCATTCAATGTGTCTGATTGCTGGGTGTAAGAAATCAGAAACTGTGGCCAAAATTATAGCGATCTCTTAGCGTAAAGAATCACAGAGGTGTGTGTTTGCATATGTGTGTGTGTGTGTGTCTGTGTGTGTGTGTGCGTGTGTATGAGTGTGTGTGTGTGTGTGTGTGTGTGTGTGTGTGCATGTGTATGAGTGTATGTGTGTGTGTGTGTGTGTACTGCACTGACCTTGCCAGGGGGTGTGGTTGATCCGCCTCAGGCTCTGTTGGAGGTGGTGAACGACCTGTTTGAGGAGCAGACGGACCTGGAGAAGATCGTGCGGAAGATCATGCAGCGTGCCCTGACGCTGCTGCAGTGTGAGCGCTGCTCCGTGCTGCTGCTGGAGGACATCCACTCACCCGTGAGCCGCGTTCCTGCACCTCTCCCGGCCCCTTCCTGTCTCCCTCTCCGCTCTCTGCTCTTCTACCTTTCTTCTCCCTCCTTTCCTGCACCCTCCTCTTCCTCACTGCCTGCACTGTGTCTTACCTGCAGGTTGTGAAGTTCTCCAAGACATTTGAGCTGATGTCCCCCCTGTGTAGCGTTGATCAGGATATCAGGTGTGATTGTCACCTGTTGTGTCTGTGTTTAGTTTGGTCACGTATAAGAGAATTCTTAGTGATGCAAGTGACAGGATCACCTCGCAACTACTATAGCCTGGATATGGGGACCATTGAAAGCTTTTCTAACATGCCTGTGTGTATCTTTGACGAAGACAGCATGGAGAAGCTATCCTGCTCTGATTGGCTGATCAATAACAGCATAGCAGAGCTGGTGGCATCCACAGGCCTGCCCGTTAACATCAGTGACGTCTGTCATGACCCTCGCTTTGATGCTGAGGTGTGTATTTCTCACTCCTACATATGGCCCTCATAATGTATTTACTTCCTCTAACACGCACCTATCATCACCAACACACACATATACACACACACACACACACACACACACACACACACACACACACGAACACACTCACACACAGGAAGGAGTTTTTGCAGGTGGGTTACACAATGCTTTCTCTTCTCCTCCAGGTGGACCAAGCTTCAGGGTTCCACATCCGCTCAGTTTTGTGTGTCCCTATCTGGAATCGGACCCATCAGATCATCGGTGAGTCTCCCCCCCCCCCCCGTCCCTCTGTGGCTTCAGGTGGTCCCAGGTCTGCCCCTGTTCAACTGGAATCCACCCCTGCTCTTCCACAGGCGCTAAAACCTTATCTCACTGCCCGGCTGTAATGATGTCTCCCACCCCACTGTACTGGGGACAGGGATCCCCCACTGCGTCAGGTCACAGGGGGTGATACCCTGTCCCTCAGGTCTGCGCTGCTCTGCTGGGATGTAAAAGTCTCTCTTACCACCAGGCGTTGCCCAGATCCTGAACCGTCTCGACAGGAAGACCTTCAATGATGCTGATCAAAGACTTTTTGAAGTGAGTTTCATTTACTGTCGCATAGTAATACAGAACAGCAGTATGGTAAGCACTACAAAATTAAATACTTCACATTGTTTGTTAACTACCAACAACAAAAAAGAAGACACAACAGGAAGAAGAGATGAAGGGGGAAATAAAATGGTAAAAATGTGGTTATTGTAACATTTAAATTTGTAATTACCCATAGTTTTCTTAATTGTGTGCTACATTTGACAGAAACAAAGAACGAAGTAACAATTACATGGAAATGTATCATAGCTATAAATGAAAATGTTGCTTAACATACAATCACCTAATAGATCTGTTTGTTTGAATGTGACCACTTAGTATATTAAATTACTTTGTAACATCACGTTTTAACTAACATTTTACCAAGTTATAAAAATATGGTAGTAAAAGATTGGAGAGGAAAAATAAGTGGTTAGTGTTTTTTTTTCCCCCCTAAAGTGGTTTTCAATAACTGAAGGCAAGGTGCTGTGCAAGTTCAGCTCTCATTAGGACAGTACTGTCATGCCCTTGAGCAAGGTACTTAACCTGAGATTTTCAGTAGCACGTCAGATATAAACTGTGTTAGTCACCACGGTTTAGATTGCCTGCCAAGCATATAAATAAACATTACATTGTAAGGGCAATCAGGGTAAAGTGAGTGTATCTCAAATGAGCTCATCTATATTTTCCTCCAGGCATTTGTGATTTTCTGCGGGTTGGGAATAAACAACACAATGATGTACAACCAGGTGAAGAAGACCTGGGCCAAGCAGTCCGTGGCTCTGGATGTGAGAACTCTTATATGCCTCTTTTAGACTCTACACAACTCTATCGATCTTGATGAAACTATAGCGTATGCTTATTCAGACTGAGCGAACTGCGTTATGGCTCACAGCGTATTTAAATCAGTGTTCAGACATTTGTACTGAGTATTCTTTTCTCTCTTGATGAATGAGCATGTATTTAGACCACATACTGTGGTATATTCTGTGCTTTCCTCATGTGATAAAAGCATAGAGGAACATTTGGTTAAAAAAATCTGGCCTGAATAAGAATTCGGACTGATCAGTTGTTTCTTTTTTCATGGTTCAGATGCTGTCCTATCATGCCACGTGTTCCAAGGTGGAGGTGGATCGGCTGAAGGTATTTCCATGCATGATGAAAAAGCTGCAGTATCAGTGAAATCACCCCTTTCCTTCTTATTATTAAGAACAGTTGTCAAAAGCAGATAGGCATCCTCAAGAAGCTGAGCACAGTGGTCTGGCTGGTCCTTTCCCCACACCACTTAGTAGGCTAACATCAACATTTTGAAGTGGATGTGAGCTATCACCTGTAGCCAGTGAAGGGAGATCAGGAAAGGTGAGACATGGGAGAATTTGGAGACATTGCGGACCAGCTGAGCAGCATCATTCTGAATCAGCTGCTGAGGTTTAATCACACCTGCAAGGAAGGCACTGAGGAGGAGTCGCAGTGGTCTAGGAGGGAGAATGTCTGGGCTGGAATATGTAGAGGCTTGGTTTTTGCCAGATTGAGTCTAAAGTGATAGTTGGACGTCCACAAAGGGACATCAGCTAGGCAAGCTGAGATACATGTGGAAACCTGGGCATCAGGCATGGGAAAAGCGAGGGACAGTTGGGTGTCATCAGCAATATGTGCATACATACATGTGAACAGTGATATGAGAAGCCATGGGAAGAAATGACAGACTCAAGTGATCTTGTATACAAAGAGAATAGAAGAAGCCAAGGACCAAAAACTGAGAGTCTAATGTAGAGAGGCTCCAAGGAGTTGCCACAGTACCTCTCCAGGACACGTAATAGGTGCATCCTGAGAGGTAAGATGAACTCCAGCTGAGAACAGTACCTGAGATGCTCACCGCCAAGCAAGGCGTGAAGACATGGTGATTTACTGTGTGAAAGGCTGCAGAAAGTTCTGGAAGAATCAGGAACAGCAGAGTAGGAGGCTGCAAGTGCAGAGTGAAGGACATTTGTGACAAAAGAAGAGCCTTTTCAGTGGAGGGCCAAATTGATTGGGGTCATGCAGGTCATTCCCTGTGAAAAGTGTGAAAGTTTATTATTTTTTTTTTACCCATTAAGATTTTTTAATTGAATGAAGTCCTTGATGCAGAAGTTAAACTCACAAAGCACAATGTGACCATAAATCAATTGCAGGCTTATTTATCAATTATCTGAAAACGTCTTGGTGTTGAAAATGAAGAAAGAATAAAGAAGACTAGTTGTACAGTGATTTCATGTCACCAGCTGACAGATTTCTCCAGTGCAGTGATTTAAAAAGAAGTCTCTTTTTAGTCTTTTTTTCTTTTCTTCCCTTCTTTATTTATATGTTTACAGTTACAGCGCCTAAAAGTGCAGTGCAAGGCATAGTTTGCTTGTAATGCCATTTACATGACTGCTGGTATATATTTAGCATAACACAATTTCAAACACAATGTTACATCATTTGTAAGCCAACACACACTATTGACAACAGTAGCCAATAGTATGTGTGCATGTGTGTATGTGTTGGATGGATTGTGGTAGAGTTTTGCCATAATATGGTCTGTGTGTGTGTGTGTGTGTGTGTGTGTCTGTGTGAAGAGGGGATGGGGTGGGGGGTATAGTCAATCATCATGGGTGACGAGTTGTGGGGAACTTTGGTGGGTGCAGGGAGGGCTGAATGCATGGGCTGTGTGCCTGAGAGGACGTTATTAAAGAGAGAACAGTCTCTCTCCCCTGCTTTCAGTTGCAGTATACATAATAAATTATACAACACACACCATCACAGGCAGAAGAGCAGCCTTGATAAAGGTATTAAATTTTCATGCATCAAGCAAAAATTGAATATGTTTTTTAGAAAAACTTGGCCAACCCTTTCCATAACTCATGTTTTTTAATGACAACTAAGCTTCAAAACATGGTAACATAGTATATATAAAAGTATAAGTATATATGGTTATATGTATATGTATATATAATATGTATATGTAAGTATATGTATATAAACACATAAAACATCAATAAGCAGAGAGCTACTAGTCTGAATATTAATATTTTTAAAATAATTCTGCACTTCAGGCCCCAGCTGTAGCTTCTGCTTTGGCAGTCCTTAGTGTTATTTGGGGATTAACGCTGTTCTGAGAGTCCTTTTGTTGTAGGCCTGTCCTGCATGGGGGCTGTGCTGACGGTTGTATTGTTTGGTGGATTGTTGGTCCTCCAGGCTGCAAAGATCCCCCTGAGCAGCGAGCTTGGCATAGATGAGTTTCACTTCAATGACTTCTCCTTGGACAATGATGCCATGATCACCGCCTCCCTGAGGATGTTCCTGGAGCTGGGAGTGGTTCAGAAGTTTAAAATTGACTACGAGGTGAGGCCATACCTTGGGACGGGGTGAGGATTCTTTCTACCTGGGCTGTGGGCTGCAGATTTAAAAACTAGAGAAGAAACTGATACTCTGCTTGCAATGTTTTTTATCATGAAAAACAAATAGATGGTTTCTTTCCATTAACAATATGTTCCTACCATTGTGCGAATGAGGTCAAGACATTCATTTCATTTTAATTCAAAGAACAGCATAGAGAAGGTATGACTAAATACTCAAAAAAAGTCATTCGCCTGGGCTTTCTCCTCCTACAGGTCCTATGTCGCTGGCTTTTGACTGTCAGGAAGAACTACCGCACTGTTGCCTACCACAACTGGCGTCATGCTTTCAACGTCTCTCAGTGCATGTTTGTCATGATCAAGGTGAATGAGTTGGTTTTTTTGTGGAATTGACAGGACTGGCCCAAGGCCAGTATATCAGGGTATATCTGTTTTTGAGTTGTACTAGAGACCAGAGACAGAGAGAAAATCCTAAGAGAGAGACTTTGGTGATGGGTGAGGCTCAGGAACTTAACCTGAATTGCTTCTCCAAATGTTGCCTGTATAATATGTAAAATTATAAGCTCTGTACATAAGTAAGTAAATCAGTAATGTAATGGTGATGCTATCAGGGAACACTGTCTCCTGTAGTGACAGGATATTGATATCTGTCTCTAGACTGCTGGGTTCCAGGATGTGCTGTTGGACTCAGAGACTCTGGCACTGATGGTTGGGTGTCTGTGCCATGACCTGGATCATCGTGGCACCAACAACGCCTTCCAGGCTAAGTGTGTCCACACAAAAAAATTCCACCATACAAAATAAAGCTGCAAGATGATATATATGCGGCTGAATAAATACTGTTCTTACTGGCACTGGTCCCGCTACATCTCTGTATTGGCCCCTGCAGGTCTGGATCAGCCCTGGCACAGCTGTATGGGACATCTGCCACCCTGGAGCACCACCACTTCAACCATGCTGTCATGATCCTGCAAAGTGAGGTGACCATGGCAACCATACGCCCAGCTTTCACCAGTCACTGCCGTGTCACCTGGCAACCGGCTGTCACTCATCCTTCAGCCTCACCTATGTCATGTTGTTACAGGCTGCTTTGGTGTCATTACATCATGCCTTATTGTCGTCCTGTTACAGGTAACAAATCATTTGTCTTGATAACTCATTTTGTGATGCCCTTGTTTTGAGAAGCAAGAATGTGAATTTGATGTTACATTATTGTATACAATCCCTTATGTACACATAAGGAGGCTGTACCATGCCTTAAAGCATGTCCAAACATTTTTCAATGTTTAGTTAAGAACCATTTTTATCCAGGTGTTTGTCATCATCACTCTTTTCCCTATTGATGACCTGGTATCAGAGTGAGATTCTGTGCTTAACCATCCCAGACTGATACTTTTAATGATCTGCGTCAGGCTGATGTGTGTCAATCTGTGACTCATGAAGTCAAGCAGTGGAGTGGCCAGTCTTGTAGCCTGAACTTGAAATGATTACGAACCTGGGATAATAGTGGATAATAAGCTATAAAGCGGAGGCCATTTGATTCTATGATCTAACAGCAAAGTGATGGATTGTATATCAGTTCATGTTCAACTTTGTTCATTCCTTTTGCAGGGTCATAACATTTTTGCCAATCTTTGCTCCAAAGAGTACAGCAACATGATGCAGCTCCTGAAACAAGCCATTCTCTCCACTGATCTCACCCTGTATTTCCAGTGAGTATACTATATTCCAGTGAGATACTTTTGATCCACAAGGTGCATCTATTGTTTGTTTGGAAGGTTTGACATGATATGAAACTCTAATTAAAGTTAAAAGGTACCTGTGGTTTAAACAGAAAATAAAATGAAGGGAAACATTTTGGATGGACCTGGTTAACATTTCAGTTTGAATTTCTATTAGCAATACTAGTGTAGAGAGAAAAAAAAAAACATTTATAAGAATATAGCCAAGTCTGTTGCCATTACGCTTGAGCTCTGGACTCTTTTTGCTCTTTCACATTTGAATGGATGAAATAAATTTTGTTCTGAATTTTGTTGCAGTGGGAAGACAGCATTTTGTTTTCTACAAAGTGTGGAATTCCAAATATAAAGCTTCATTTCCACAGTTCACCTTAAGATGTCAGGAAACACCATGCATACAGATTTACTATTTGAGATTACTTTTCAGTCCCTCCCTCTTCTTATTTCACTCTGATCAAAACCCTCCCCTGGCTCACATCTTCATACTGTCTTTCTCGTGCAACAACACAGGAGAAGAACGAAGTTCTTTGAGTGGGTGCTATCTGGGGAGTTCAGCTGGAAGGATGAGGAGCACAGGGAGGTGCTCAGGTGAACCCCACCTTTCTGTTTTCTAAACTTACATGAAAAAAACAGCATGTGTTCAGCCATTTAAATGTACAGTGCCCAGGCCAGATGCACATCAGATCCCATTTCAAGTGGTTGGTTGGAACTGGATTGACATACAGTTATGTGTGGGGGGGTCAACAGCATTGGTTCTGATGGGAGTTGTGGCCCAAACAGGTCCATGCTAATGACGGCGTGTGACTTGGGAGCAGTGACCCGACCCTGGGAAATCTCCAAACAGGTTGGAATATTAGCTTTTTCCTCTCCTTGTTCTTCTCCTGTTCGTCTTTACATATTTCTGTTTCCCCTGCCAGTTAACCTAGGGTTTAACCTTTCCAGGTGGCAGAGCTGGTGACCAGTGAGTTTTTCGAACAGGGTGACAGGGAGAGATCAGAGCTGAAGCTGACCCCTTCTGTAAGTACAGCGGATCAAGGTGCTATTTCATTCGATACTCAGCAGCAGTCAGCATTTGAAAGGAATTGTCAGTAAAACCTGTGCTGAATCAGTGCCTTACTAATCTAGGAGAGTACAGTGTATCATTCTCCTCTTTGCCCATAGAGTAGAGGAGTGGAGTGCTCCCTGGGGCTCATGTCACAAAACTTACTACAATGTGAGAAACTCTCTGTGACATGCAATGTTAATTTGCCTTTCTGGATTTAATTAAGAAATAAACAAACTAAACACAACTACCGTCAAAAGCCGCCGTTGTTCCTTGTAATTTATCATGTAATTTAAGAGTGAAATCTGTCATGTGATAATGATCTGAATTTTTGCTGACACACCAGACTGGTCTGTAAATTATAATAATGCTACTACAATCATCAATCAGATTTTTAGCTCCTGTTCCTGTCATAGCTTATAAAATTAACAAGGCCCTGGAGTCTGGGGTCTTATTGATGAGGGGTAAAAGGATCAAACATTGATCACAGTCACCTCTACTCCATTGTCAATTTCCTTCTCCCACCCAGTGCTACTATTCCAGTGATTTTGTCCTTCATAAACCACCCATAACCCCCAGGCCTCTGCCTTCAGAGAGCCCTCATCCTGCATGAATGTCCTGTACCCCTTGCTGCTATTGAGAGAGAGTGACCTCATCCTGCATAAATTTCTCTCACCCACTGCTCTCGTGCCATGTTCGGCTCTGAGGGGCTGATACTGCTATCTTTGAATCACTGGCAATCTCCAGCCGGACATGCCTTCCTCCCCCCTTCCAGTGTGTCACTGCCTGACCGGTCCCTATCTCTCCCAGGGTTCGGTGAGGAGGCCGTTAATCTGCCTCTGCATTCAGCGGCTCTGTGAGTCTGCTTTGGCTCAGTGTTCCCCGCTCAGTGAATTCAGAATTTATGTCCCACTAATTCAGTGACATGTATCTCCTCCTCCTTCTTAGGTGTGGCACACCGCACGCTCAGGCCCCAAGTGCATCCAGTTGATACCCAGCAAAACAGCACACGCAGTCAGAGTATCAGATCCCCTCTGTTAACCCCACACTCTTACCTCTCCCTCTGGAGCGGCATGTCTTCCCGGTATAGTTATTGTTGAACAGGGAGATGTTCTTGTTTTCCTGCATATAACAAAAAAGGCCACTGTAACTGGTGAAATTTGATATACTCTACTACACTTGGAAACAATTTTGTTAAGTTTTCATAGGGATATACTGAGAATGCTGGCACAAGCCTTTACACCTTACCAATTTTACTGATTATAATCAACATTACTTGTAGTACTTTAACACTTTCTAAAGTTAAAAATATTACTAAACCTGGGGAATATTTTTCTCATTATTAAAACCTTAGAAATGATCTCCTTTTGCAGGCAATCTTTGACCGAAACCGGAAGGATGAGCTGCCTGCCCTGCAGTTGGAATGGATTGATGGGATTTGTAAACCACTATACGAGGTACAGAAATCACCGTTGCACATCTGTCCTTCAAACCAATGGATCTTTAAAACTTATTATCAAAGTTAATGAAAGATACCTCCATACAGAATTATTGAAATTGTACTGTAGTTGGTTACAACATTGGATATACAGTTGCTGGATAAACATTAGAGTTCATTGTTATTGGTTAAAGTTGACATACCTTGCTATGTTTTTCCAGGCTCTGGTAAAGCTGAACAGAAAGCTGCAGCCCATGGTGGACGGGATCAATGCAAATCGAATGAAGTGGGAGGAGCTTTGTTCATTGAATCAGCAGACACAGAAAACTGCAGAGTCCAATTCACTCGCAGTTGAATAGTCATTTGTGTAGCACGCTGGAGATGGACAATTCCTGTGCTGGGGGAGCTCAGCATCCACTGATGTTCATTCTGCCACATAGAATTATTTGGGTAAAATTAATAATAACTCTAAAACCCACAAGGGCCTGGAAGTCTAGGTTTGCCCGTATTTAAGATGAGAAGCAGATGAGAATAGCCATTGTGTGGAGACTGAGGTGACTCAGCTAGCAAGATGCTCATCTTGAGTACAGTCTGAGCGTTAAGACCCAGGTTTGATTCCAGTTATGTCATCATCTGCAATAACCTGGGTAGGAATGAATATATCAGAAGGGTCTCCTCTTCTCACTGTTCTGAGTCACCCTTTCACTTGACAGGCGCCTGCAAGTTACTTTGATGACATCAGTGGAGTAGTGCTTATCCTCCAGTTGATGCCTATTTCACTGTGATGCACTGAGAGACCTGCAGTGTTTAAAAACAGCTGTTAGCTGGGTGCAGGTGTCTTGGCAGATTGCATTTTTCATGGATTACAGCACTTTCAACAGTCAGATGAGCCAAAATGTGCAATTGCTAATTCTACTCTACAGGATTGTGGCATTTTAAGTACACTTTATTGCCCCACTCCATACCCTTGACTATGCTCAGATATTGCTACATGTGTCATTTTAACTACGTACTGAATGTATCTGAGAATTCTGCATTTCACCTATGGTACCCTGCTGAATACAGTATGTTTGATCACCACAGTCCTCTTTTGTTTAATGCATGGCATTCTTAAAGTGATGGTTCTGATTGTCAGTTGTTCAGAAAATCAATGACAATTTGCCTAAATTTTCAAGCACAATAACTGAAAATGGCAGGTAGGTGTTGCAATTTCTTTTTTCAGTAGATTTAAAGAAAGTACCACTGTGATTTTTTCTTCTCTATCAGTTATTTATTCATCTTAGGAATGTATACCAGTACAAAATATTGTTCCTGAATGTTCATGATTAATCAATGTATTGGTACACTCCCGTATGTAATTGGGGTCTTTCGTGTACATGTTGTAAAAATGCTTGAGCAAGCAAAAGTTTGGTTTGCATGCACTTTGGTCTTGGTTAGTATGTACATCAGTATTGCTAGGTGTACTGTATGCATTACTGATATTAGGTATTGCAGTCTGCTGAAATCACAATTTTTATGTTTTTAGAGTCTGTGCAGCCACATTTGCATGTGAAACTGTCAAAATGGAAGCCAGTATTGGATTTATGAAACTAGACATTGTCCAGCATACATGTCCTGATTTTCATATCTCCTAGCATGCATAACTTGATTTATGGAAGCCTTCAGGGAAGATTATAAATTCTAACCGTGTTTCACCAAGGTAGACTTTCTAAACATATGACTACAGTTAATCACTGATTATTTTAGAGGTTCAGAGTGATGCCAAAGTATGTTGAAGGGTAGAAGCACCATTTCCTGTTAGGTGCTTATATTTAGGTAAAATGCTTTTATTTTTCAAATAGCAACACTACCAAAAATGAGAATTTCATATAAAATGTATGTAACTGATTTGAGATGCAGAAATGAAACAAGATTTCTGTAGAAATTCTGATCTCCCTCAGGAAGAGTTTTGTAAATAAATAACCTGAATGTGTGCAGATTAATATTTCCTCTGATTTGTTTTTAATGATGTGGCAGTGCCATTGATGTGATGATAAAATGCATAGGTTAATATTAAGCAGTATTATTAACAGATGGTTCAGTTATGTTCCATTGATTTCATGCACTATTATGGATGATCTCAGTTCATGGAAGGATGCATGCATGGTGTTTTAGATTCTTGTCTAACCTCCAAGGACTAAGGTATATAACATTTTCCTGTCCAAATTAGCTTGGGGGTTTCTTGGAGGCATTCCAAGTAAAGAATTCCGATAGCCCCAGACAAATGTTGTGCCAGTTGCAGTATGACAACTGTTTGCTTTAGTGGGTGGTGCAGTACCCTGTTGCTTGCAAAATTGTAAATATGGAGAGTAATATCTAATATCAGAGATGTTGGATTTCAAACCATGACAGCTGCATAAGACAAAAAGCCACTCCAAAAACAAAAAGAATCATGGAGAACAAGACATTCCCTGCATGGTATTATTTTTTTTTTCTGCCCAGACCTATATTTAGAATTCCCCTTCGCTTTTATACGAACCAGTTACTGTAAATACTACAACATAATATTTCCCTTTTCGGTTCAAATATGGTTAATCACAATTTAAATTTAATTTTATATAGTGTTAGAATGAATGAAAAAAAAGTGCAGTGCTAATTGTCCTACAGGGAGGAAATCATGTACATTGATAGTATTAGAAGCAATAAGATGTTTTCCAACTGTGATTGTTTGTGGACAAAAATATGTCTTTAAGGAAAGTCTAATAGTTACACATAATAGGGTATCATAAGTATGATTTGCACTGTAGAGGATGTCCCTCTCTCTTATGAATATACATACTTTGATCTGGAAAATGTGGAAAATTACACCCGTGGTCCTCTAAAATAAGGCTCTGTTCCATGCATAAGAAGTTTTAGGGATACCAAGTGGTTTTCACAAGAATACGGAAGCAGGAAAAGATGCAGTAAAGTCAGTGAGGGGCATTGTGCAGATTTTGTTCAGATTGTTGGTTGGTTGTTGGCTGTTGGTTGAAATCCTTGCACACTTGTTCTCCAGTGAAAAACAAAAAAGCGGATGTTTTTTCGGATCCGATATTTCATGTAGGTTTATGTACTGTCAGTGTTTAGAGTTTGCCTGTTCTCGTTGGTTAGTTCTGTCCGCTTTAGAGTTCCGTCTTCATCAGCCACTCATTTAGACCTGCAACAGCAGGGGACTTGACTTAATATTCAAATAATGACTTCAAGTAAGCAATTAAGAATAGGTCAAATGAAAGCCAGCAGTCCGTGAAGTAGCTTGTGGAGATATCTTCATGGGGTTGCTTTTGGCAGGATGTATCGTGCTTTAAAGAGACCTCACTCACAAACTGAGGAGGTTAAATTTGTTTCACTAAACACAGTGATTAAGGCTGCTTGCTGTAGGTTGATAAAAAAAATAAACAATGCCCCAAGACCAGATTTCTGTGATGCTGAGGTATCAATTTGACTGACCTGTGGCATAAACCGGTATATACTGGTATAAACCGGTATGTCAGTTGTGACATTATCAGTTTCCATTAGGGCTTCTGTCCTTTATGGGTTCCTTCTTCACAATTCAAGAATGGGTAGGAAGACTAGTGTCCTGACTGCTCCATAGAGCTGTTCCAGTTGATGTAAGTTGCAACCATTAAGTAAGAACAATTACTACATCTTCAACAACAGCACACCATTTCATGAACTGAGTTCCCAATCACTTTCAAGGTACTGGTATTTTTCCCCTGGGTGCTTTACCCTTCGACTCTTTTGATAAATGTAGCTGACAGGGTTTCCTGCAACTGTAACTGTGATGGCCTATGAACAGTTCTGAGCACCTGGGCACCACCAGCTTACCATAATACCAGGGCACTTAGAACACCAAATGAGCAGGGTATTCGAGCTCTGCGGTGAACAGCAAAACACAGTACAGCCCCTGACTGCAACACAGTGCTGTGAGCCAAGCCATGAACTCCCCCCCCCCAGCTCTTTCACTCTAACTAGCGTCATCAAACTGAATAGCTGAACTACCGCAGCTATCGTCACAGTTATAAAAGGACTCTGCCTCTACTAAAGCTCCAGATCTACTGTATTAAAAATAAACGATGTAAAAAATATGCACCAATACTTTTCTCCTTCTCTTTTTTTAATCCCATACCCAGTGCACTGTATTAAGTGTTTGATGTGGATTTTAATGAGGTCCTGAGGTGAACCAGCAGCCTGTGTCTTTGTGCTGGTCTGACATGGAACCAGCAGCCCAGCTCCAGCGAGCACGACTCTTTAATCTATAATTCAGGAATGACTGGGTCTGCTCTTCCTTAGGGTTTCAAATGAACGGAGAGCAGGAAGGGGAGTGAAAGAGCGGGAGACAGAGGCTCGCACAGAGCCATAGGGAGTAAAAGACAGGAACCTACTGTGTTGAGGTATGAGGTGTTCCATTCCCTCTGTGTCTCTTGTCTGTCTCCCTTTCTTGAGTCCACACACACAAACTACATGCATCAAGTATTAAACAACAGTGTAAATATTTGATCCATCAAATCGTGTCCCTCGTAAAACAAAGACAACACAGCCGGGACAATTATTTTAAAAGTATTCATCACAAAGAATGAAAGATCATGAAGATTTATGAACAAATAAGAATCATTTGTTTTCCGTAGTAGCGGCAATGCTTATTATCCAATATCAATTTGTAAACAGAAATGCACAACACAGGGCAGAAGCATAAAAAATGCCTTTCACCTCCCTTAAAAGCATGGGCACTGTAGTATGTACAGTAATGAAGGCTATTTGTATGGAAATGAGTACATATTTTCTAGTTGTTATTTAGGAAACATACCATATGAGGTTTTCAAAAATGTTCAGCAAACCTTGTTTATTATTTTAAATTGAATAGCACAGCCAATATGAGGCAAAACAGTTATAACATAAGTAGGTTGTTAACATTAATGTATGCATATCCTCACTAGCAATACACAAAGAAAATCAGCACAGTGATTGATCTTTAATGTGATTTTCAGAACAGTCATTTCAGTCATGTTGCAATCATGATTGTGGAAACAAAAGACAATGGAAGAAGGATAAGTTTGTCTGTTCTCATTCTTCACAATGTACTCACATTAGGCTTTGGAACATTGACTTTGTGAATATCGGACAGATTCTTGCACAGCAAATAATTGTTAACAATAATGATAATAAACATAAAGCAGAAAAAAACATTGGACCACAACTCTCAGAGACTCTCAGAGAATTATTACAAAGCGTATTAAACCACAAGTATGATAAAGTGCTGACACGTTTTGGAACACTTTCCTTCATTAGGCCAAAAGTGTTGCGAGCATGGATGCTCTGGCCAAGGAAAGTGTTGCAAAAAGTGTCAGCACTTTATATTTGATTCTCAGGGTTTAATAAACCCTGTAATAGCTTGTACCTCTGGGAGTTGTGGCCCTGACATTTCCCTGCCTTATCGTTGGTTTATTGAGTCCATGGATCATACACCCATACCTTTAACTAAGGAGGTTAATAGATCCTCCTTAAACTCCCTAATAAAACTCCTTATTTTCTCTTGAGAAAGTAGCGTTCTCTTCATGTGGCAGAACTACTGCTGTTGGTATTAAAACATGGCAATTATTACTGCAATATTCCTTGTTATTGCAATCATATTTTAAAAACTATACCAAAAATAATCTTTTGTTTGGAGTATTGGCTGCTTATGCAAAGGCATCAGTAGATTTAGTCTGTGTTTTTTAATTACAGTTTGGTGTATGTATGGTGTATTGGTTAATGGTTGGTGTTGATAAATTGGCATGCTATTCACAGTAATAACAGTTTACTGCAACACTGCAGCGATATTTACATATTATGTAAATATATAAATCTTATATATGTATGAGCTGTATAATGTGCTCATCATACAGCTCATTTTTACAATACATCAAGAATGCAATACAGCTGAAGCACTTTGTGTTCATGTATTTCACTATTTTATATGGTAAGCTAGTATTGCATTGGCATTGAGATAAGAGATTAGAAGTAGAAACAACTCTGTACATTTTGGTCACGCACCAGATCATTGGGTGAAGAGAAGGGAAGTAAGGACAGAACAGTGAGCTTGGTTGAAGGTTTTTATTCCTTAGTTTAAACAATTAGTCCCATTTTTAAATGATTTTCTTGCCTTTAACTTGTGTCTATTTTACCTTTTAACCAGTTATATGCATTTATATATTTTTTACTCTGTGTCTGTGTTTTTAAAGAAAACTTTGTTTATTAGAGATGCATCAGCCAGCTTCAAAACGGTCAGTTTAAAATTCACCAAAGTTTGCATTATATTAGTTTTTTTCTCAATAAAGCCATGTCCACTCTCAGTAAGTCCATATGAATTACTGGTGGCACGGCATCTGCTCTGAATTGATGTCGTGAGCAAGCAGAAAAAGTATGCTGCCCTGGGCCAGCTTTTCTCCAGGAGGAACAGGAATTCAATCCAGACCAGTGCTTTTATCAAAAACAGGCGAGTAGCAGAGCGACGCTGACAGCTGCCTCTTTCACGGCTGCCGATGACATCATTGGACTCGCCGCGCACCATTTGATCTCGCGCATTGTGATTATCGAAACCGAGACTTCGCTCAGATCCCAGGTCTCAAATCCCGGTCCAACCGACCTAGAAATTCGCGCAGTGTTCTCTCTGTTCACATACTGCCGAAGGCTGTTTAAAGCCTATCTGTCTTTGCCATCTCTATTTCACATCCGCTCTCAAGCACTCGGGTCCAGCGCTTTAAAGGTTTTGGTTGCAGAGCACAGACCAGGAATCTTTTGATGATATTCCAGCTAAGTGATCAAATACATTTGGAATGGTAGGGCTGAGGAAGCAACCGCTCCTACCCCAACATTGTCAAACTGTGCTTTTGGTTTGTCTCTGGTAATGTAAATTGAATGGCTGAAAAGGATGTTAATTACTGTCATATAGCAGAGACTCTTATCCAAGTTACAATTTTATATATTATCCTTTTACACAGCTGGATATTTACTGAGGGCATTTTTAGGGTTAAGTATCTTGGCCAATGGTAAAATGTAAGTGCCTGTGCTATGCCACACTGATGCCCACTGGGGCAATGTAAAGAAATCAATGTATGAAAACACACCCTTACTCATGCCATGCCATTTCACTGACATTTTCTCTGTAGAGGGAAAACAGCATTATGCTCCTGTTTTTCCTGAGATTAAGATAACAAGTCAAATGTGCTGTTGTAGATACATTGACAAGCAGAAAATGCTAAGAACAAATCCTCTTCAAGATGCTTCAGAAGCTCTCTGCTCTTAGAGGGGTTATATTCATTTGCATACACCACTGTTTACACTTCAAATGTAATTCTCCTTTCAGTAACATTTTTTTCAAATGCAGGGTAAATTTTCCCACCAGTCTGTAAAGTGATGTTCTTTCAGAGGTGGGACTAAAAGATTTGGCTCTGATCCTTTGTGTTGTAGATCTTGCTCTTTCCCTGGAAGCTCTGATGCTGAGTCCACTGTAAGATGTGGTACAACTATAGACATGAAATCTAAGAGCAGTACTCCTAACCCTTGCCTTGACATGCCTCTAGGTCCCTCAGCTCCCTTTACAGTAAGATACCCCTGTTAGATACAGTCATGCCCACAGTGCACCTCCCTCTGTTTGATTAAAGCATCATGTTATGATTTCAAGGGAGCAATTCGTGTATACGTGTTTACATTTTGTATCTGCCATCATCTGATGTCAATTCATGGTATATTACAAATTTTGTGAGAAAAAGTATGGAATATACTTTACTATGAGGATAATTAGTTTCTAGTGACATATTATTGACAACCCAGTCTTTCATCTTGACCTGATGGAGACCAGACAACGATTGAAATGTTGTCAACTCTGTGAAGAACTTGGAAAAAATAATCACACTTGGGAGTGTATTTACTTTGTTTTAATTATTCACCATTTGTTAACACAGACACCTGTACAAGAATAATGGATGTCCGTATGCACCTCTGGGACTGTTGATTTTCTTCCTGACATTGACATCATATTCACATGCACACTCTGAATTACAGTGGAGGAGAATTTCTAAAGATGAACTAAAACAAGGAGAAAAAGTAAGGAGTCGCTCATGTACAGCCCTGTCTCTGATGAGTTCTCTAAAGCCTTGCACAAGCTTCATGACTTCAAACCATAAGTGAGTGCACCGTGAGTCAACATGAGACAAATTAAAAGTGGAATATAGGGCTGGCAAACCCGTCACATTTTGAAATCCGGGAATTATTATGCGATGGTTTTTAAGGGCTCTACAAGAATTGCAGAACACATATGGCATTAATCTTTGGTCACTGATGTAACCCCGGAAGGTTATGAAGCATTTACCACACAAACTCAACAACAATTTCTGTCAGTGTACCTAGGGTACCCTCTTTACACTTGTCATACTTAGGTTGTTTGTAATGGCAGCTATTTGTGAATGGAAAAAATGCTCTTCCCATAGCTTTACATTCTATATAATAATATCTAACTTTGTTCACCACTCTTCTCATTTGTTACCTTCCCGCTGTTTTGTAGTGCTCACTGCTGACAGTACAATCTGTTCATTCCAACTGACCACTGTGTTACAGTTGGTGACAGACTACTATTGAGACTTGAGATTTGAAACTTGGGAATTGAACCTTGATTCTGGTGATTTGGCACATAACTTGATCTGACTGTTGTGATTTTACATAAGACTTGATCATTGTGACTTAGATCTTGACTCAAGACTTGTAAGGTGGGACTTGACACTTGGGGCTTGAATAAGTCTGACTTGGTCCTATGACTGCATGCACTGCCATTATTATTACTGTTTGTGCATGTAGAGTGTTGATATACTGTCTCTAACAGCTAATATCAAGTCAGCAATGTAAAACATGTAGAAATGTGTGCTATGACTGACATTGTCGCAGAATGTGGAGGGAGCTATGGCTGCGGGCACCTTAGTAATAAGCTGCCAAGAGAAAGTCTGCTCTGACGGTAAGACGGAGTCATACTCATTATCAGAAAGTATTTGTACAATTCCAAAATTAAATTTCAATAGCCTTTCCCACACTGCTGTGGAATTAAGCCACAAAATAATAGTGCAGTCAGAGATTGCAGACCATCACCTCTTTGATTCAACCTCGACCTCTAGTGGTAAAATGTAATTATTCCACCCCATTGATGCAGACAGACATAGACGGATGGATGATCTCACAGACATATAGAGACCAATGCAATTCTTTCAAGGAGAGAGTAAAAAGGAAAAAAAAAACTGAATAATAATGCCCTGTTTAAAAAAAAAGTTTTAAAAAAAGTTGTTGAAAAAAACTGTTGCTGACATTGGAGGAATGCCTCCCAGGTTGCTGCATTCTGCCATCCATACAGAGATTGGACTTTCTCATCTGTAGGCAGGTCTTTGATACCTGAGAGCTGTGGCCTCTGGGTTTTCCTGGTCTCCTCCTTAAAATGCTGTAGGGAGTGGGATCTAATATCAGAGGATTGTGAATAACCCTACCTTAAAGGTGGAACAAGCTACTGCAATATTCTGCGTATTCTATAGACCAGGGTCAATGGCTCCCAATTTAATGGTTCTTCTCATCCATCAGACAATTTCAATCTTGTTAGTGCTTTTGCTGAACTGTACCCTACTATTTAGCTCTATTTATAGTTACCCACATTGTCATTCACGGTGAATATGATATGACAAACAGAGGTGCTCCTCTCTCTACTCAGGAGTCCCTTGTTTGAGACAGTTTGTCATATCTCAGCTCTGCACTTTATACAGAAGATCTGTGTCTCACACACACTTACCATAGAGCTGCTTCCTTCTGCAAAGGGTAATGATTAGCTTGTGATAATATAAGTACAAATAAATAAATGAAAATAAAAAAGTAGATGTTCCCCTGCTGTGACTCAAAAAACAAAAGGGGGCAACATTTTTCTGGAAACAATATTCATTTTCCATGGAAAATTTTCCTCAAATTCCCCACATCCCTCAGAGTTGGAAACACTTGAGTATATTCTTTCACCTCTGTACCTTTCAAACTTAGTAGTTCCACTCCAGCTCCACTCTGTTTTTTTCACTGCGTGATACAGTTTGTCTTGAGGGTTCTCACATATGCGTAGACCTGAGCCAGTTGCTTTTGTTCCATCTCAAGATCTGACTCTATAAAAGTCTGCCATTTAATCTATTATTTATGGCACCTGGTCAATAAAAACACATCCGAAGCTCCAGGCCTGGCTTTACAAAAACTGCCTGGAGAATATTTCGGTCAACTGTATGTCTCAGGCATGCAGCAGTACACATGGTAGACTTCTATCCTTACTGTGGAACAGACGTATTTTTTCTGAGAAAACATCCATACACTTCTCATACACTGTGTAGTATCACAGCAGACACTCCTGTGAGTAAAGTTCACAGTATGGTGCCATCTCCACTGAAAAGTTTTTCTCAGGGCAAACACTGCCTTTTGCTGGCGGGTGGCCATCACATCCTCTTCTAACTGGTTGAACTAGAACAAGCTCCAATGCTCCCCCCTCTATCTTCTTTTCCAAGGAATTATGCCTGAGAACAAAAAACTGCCTTTGAGTTCTTGGCATAAGTTAAATTCTGCAATACTATCAATGCTAATCTTAGGTAACTGATTATATTTCAAAACAAATTTAGATTTTGACTTTTGATAATTCATGAGGTAGAACTTAGAGGGAGAGTGCAGTTCTGTTGATTCAGTTATTTTTCCTCCTGATTCCCATAAGAATATTGCATCTGCTGCTTCATTTCACTGCCAATCAACACATTGTCATCCATGTGGATACATGGCTTTGGTGTTGACTTGATTGACAGAAAATTTTATGAGAAATGAATATGAGTGAAACACTATAGCCGTGTAATACAAGTATTGTTTTTCCTTTTCTTCTTTGCTCGTTGGGTTACCATACGTGCACATATGCTTTTATTCCTCAGAGGAATATCAAGACACGCAGCTCAAATGACAGACTCCTCAAAATGTAGAAAACAACCCCCTCATTCTATTTTGTCTTCTTCTTCACAGAACTGTGTAATGCACATCTGAAAAAATTAGACAAAAAAAAGAAATTATTAGATAAAAATGTATTTGTTCATTTTGTTTTGTTTTAGGCACAGTACACAAAGGAAAATTCCTCTTACCTAAGAGACTTCAACAACTGTAAAAGGTATAAGCATCGAACCACTACTTTTGACTACTTCCCTGTCTTGTAGTAATAATAATGAAATTCAATTTAAAAGGATTGTTTATTAATGCAATTGCTATGATACTCACAATGTCTTCATTGATACTTTAACAAACACCTTTTTGGAAAATATTCCTTGGAATTTCCCTTCAATTCCCCTTCTTTCTCAGCTGTCTCAACTTGCTGGAAAAGTGCAGTCAATGTCAAAAAGGCTTGAAATAAGCCTACTGAATCACAAGTGTTAAACTAGTCGTAATGGACAGTAATGAAAGCAGTGCTGTTGCCATTAAGGGTGGGGTTTTGTAAACAATAAAGGCCTATCAGAGAACACCGAAAAAAAAAACTCCAGTGTTGACAGATGAGTGACAGGAACGCCTTTCCAGTGACCTGCAGAAACAACAAACCCCTGCATGTTACCATGGAGATCCCTTATTCTGCAGTTGTCCATCTATGTGACATTAACACAGTTTGAAGAGAGGAGACGTCCCAACACAATCCCAGCATTCATTTCACTAATAAGTGAAGTGACTGTTCATCAAACTTTGATGAACACAAAGTAAATATATGCTGACGTTTTACAGACTCGGTATAATTCACAATACCAAGATTTCTCTCTCCTTTCAGCTTAGGTGAACTTCACAAACACTTAAAATTTCAGTCTCTAAATTCCATTAAAACAGAATACTAAACTACCATGAAGTCCCCCAACATGGTTGTATTATATGGTGGTTGATGAGTGATCACTCACAAAATTCTAAAGGGGGCATTCATTATAACAACTGTAATCCTTATCACAGAGCAGTGAATTTATTACCTTTTTTAATTTACACATGATCACAAGTTAATTGGTCACTGAAAGGAATTAATGATGTTGTGTTAAGATTGAAAAGATGTAATACAATACAAATCAGTGTTCCAAGTTATGGAGTGTCACTACATTTAAATGGAATGCACCACCAAGATGGGACGTGGCCCTTGTACTGATATACAAGGTTCCAGAAAGGTCCCTTTCAAATTATCATGTGTGTAAATTTATAGTGGATTGCTGTGACTGCACAGAACAAGACGAGATTTATATAGTCTGAATGCATACTGAGGACTGTAATCTACCAGCTCACAAATGAAAAAGACAGTTTTATGGTCATCACTTCTGTCCTCCTTCCTCTTGCCTCTTCATCCACTTCTTCCTCTACCATCATTTCTCCCTCCTGCTCCCCTGAAGGATCCTACCCCTTCTTCCAGTTCTTCCGTTCTAATCCATTAACTCTTCCTCCTCCTTTTTAAAAAGTTCCTTGACTTGCATCCTCTCAACTCTTCTCTAGCGCATTCTCTACTCCTGTCTCCTTTCCATTACTCATCAAATGCCCATGCTAAAGTTAATTGAGATGTAACAATATTTGGTATTGTCTTTTGCCACCTGTTGACCTGAGGGTAAATTACACACAATGAAGACAACGTCCCTATATAGTTATTATTAATTGTAGTCTTATCCTGGTAATGAATCTCGGACAATTTAGATAAAGTGATGAAATCACCCAAATGAAAATCCAGTATAATAAATGACATTAGTTGAAACTATTTCTATGTTGTTCTCTGTTAGTTTAGATATATGAAACTAAAGTCACAGAAAGATAAAGAAAAAAGAAGCCCACGATTTCTGAAGTAGGCTGCGACGGCAGCGACTTCACTGTGCCCCCTCGCGGTGTAAGTCTGGATTGGTTGCGCTCAAGTTATTTGTGTAGACAGCGCTCTCCTGTGGCGAACAATCAGTCCTACATTCTGAACTGAAAACGTTTGCATGGAAAGAACAGTTTTCCGGATTCCGGAATTACGTTAGATAAATAAGTCTTGATGAATATTAGAAATAACGACTTCAACTTCAATTATAACTTTATAGCAACGCTAGCTAATGCAATAACTAGTATAGGCTATCTCTAGTTCGGCTTCAGCACTGAACTCTGTATTCCGTGCCTAAGTGACGACGGATTGTCTGATAAGACTGTTCCAGGACTCCTGAAACGAAAAACAGAAGAGCACAGCAATTATTTCTAAGGCGACAATAAATTAATCGCTAGCCATATACAACTTGCGTGTAAAATTTGAAAGTAATTGTGTTGCAATGTTAAGTTTGGTGTCATATTTTATTGAAAGGTAGCTAAATTAAAATGTTTAAAAGTGTGCAGCACTGGAAATTCAAACTAGCTTGTCTGTGGATTGCTCGTTGCGTTTGAGGATAAAAACAGGAACGGTAAACGTGTGGGGTTTTGTCGGAGAAAAATCTGGGAACTATCATCTACCTCTGGACATGCAGGGGCAACGAGTGACACCGCTAAAACGAAAACAAAACGTTTCAGTCCTGATGAGAAACAGCGCCGCGGGGCGGAGAGGGTCGGGGTCGGGCTGACAGCCAGGAACGCCCCTGCATGGTGACAGGCCGAGCCTCAGATTCTTTCAGTGAAAAGGCTTTGATTGTTTGTCGGAATTCTTCTGGTTTTGGAGAATGGCTGTCAGACTTGTCACGGTGATAGACGGGGTGAGTATTTCACCTCTGATAATTACAAGCCCCCTCTAGCGAGGCACCGACTCCGCTAGACCACGACCCCTGCCATTCAAATTTTAACCCAGTGCATTAGAAAAAAGACAAATTTTGAGCGCGATTGTATCATTATGTGGTTACATTATGACGCATTACGGTCCAAACAATTTGGATTGTAAATATCAACTATAAACGCATATGTTTTTTTTTCTTTCAACTGCTAGTGAAGTTGGCCAAATTCTTTTTTCAAAGAAGCACTTCCCTGTTCTGTGACAGTTATTTACCCTGTCTTTTTATGCATACGGTAACAACAAAACATTTACAAAACCGAGCAGAAGTCACCTAAATAATTTACAACCAGTGGTAAAACCACATTGCATTGCGGCACGCCGTGTAGCTAGCTCGCAGTTTGTTAAGAGTTAACAGCGTGCGCTGAGAAAAGGGAAAAGCTTTTCCACAACAGCGACGAGAAGTGGAGTCTGACCCTGCTGACGAGCAGTTCTGTCAAAGCGCTTGCAGGGCAGGTGGAGTTCCCACAGCGGGGGAGAGTGGCACGGGTACATGTACTATTTGCTAAACTCTCACCTGTGACCCGCCGAGGGAGGCGGATGCGGGCTGTCAGTCGGGCGTCTCACATCGTTGCTTTTAATCTCATTCTTTTGTATGGTTTTGTCTGCATGTAAAATTGAAATGACCTCGTCAGAAATGTGCCAGTTGTCTCGGTTTTATAGGTGCGTTCTAGGTTACGGGAAGTGGGGATTTGTGAAACACATCAATAAAAGAGTTACATTAATGTTACATTCCCACACCTTACGTAGCAGCAGTATGACCTAGAAGTTGCAGGTTTGATTCCATTACAAGGCACTGCTGTGCTAAGCCAGGAATGCTTTGGTAGATGTTCTGTTGTACAAATTCATTATATACGTAAGATAAATATGTTAGCATGAACAAAGGTGTGTGTTAAGCAACAAAAAAAATGATGGTGTTTATTTAAATATCTTCGATCTGTCAGTGCTGCCCTCTTCAACACTACATTGGAGGTAGTCATATTCACAAATACAGTCAGACTCTTCTGTTGTGTCCTTGGAGTGAAGCCCAAAACCCTTAAAATGACTCACTTATGAGAAAACTGTTCGCCTCCTTATTCTTGTTCATTGTATTCCTCCTCCCACATCAATCTGTTAGTTGTCTGTTGTTCATGATTGGCAGGATGTGGGCCTCAAAGGAAGGCCTTTTGAAGGCTAATGTGAGGCAGAATATCAAAATTTGACACAGCAGACAAGTATTGGAAATGATGTATTATTGTCAGTTGAAGATGGGGGATTTCCAATAATCTTGAAGCAACACATTGTCAAGCATTCAGGAACATTGCCATTGTTTTATCCATTTGGACTCAAGTGATGACATATAGATGAACAGAGAGTTTAATGTTAAGGCTGTTCAGGCTAGAGGAAGACAGGAAGTCTCTGACTAGTGTAATATACACACAGCAATGCGCAAGTGCAAACCATTTCTATTCAGCATGAAGCAATCTAAAGCTCTGTGACTGTAGTTCTTATGTACACAGCTCAATGATTCTCTTAAAATCTTCCAACAGAGACATAACATGCTACAGAATGAGTACATAACCAATCGGCTATCAAGGTCCTCTTCCAATTAGCATGCAGTGGGTCTTCAAAGTCTATACATCCTTTCACAGTTTCTTGTTTTTATTGCCCTGAGGCCTGAAATGAAAACCAATTAAAATCCAATTTTCCCCACTTTCATTTAGAAATGGTAACCCACAACATCAAAGTAAAAAGGCAATACCTGTGACCAACTAAAGTGATATTGATTATTGCAGGAGAAAATCAGCTGGTCCTGTAGGTTTCCTCAACAGGTTTCCTTGTTTTTTAGTCCATGCCAGTACAAGGAAACAACTATGGGAAACAAGGAGCTACCAAATCATCTCTGGGATCAAACTGTTGAAAGGTAGAGATCATTAGGGGCTTATAAAGAAATACCAAAAGCCTTAAATATATCATGGGACACAGTAAAAACCATAATCAGGAAATGGGTTAAATATGGCACCACCAGGACCTTGCTTAGATCAGGCCGTCCCTCTAAGATGGATGACTATGCCAGGAGGAAGCTCAACAGGAAGGCCACCAAGACACCAGCAGCAACAATAAAAGAGCCACGGGACTGCAAGGACTATGCTCACAGCAACAATCCACACACACAATTCTGAGCTGTGGAGTAGGGTGGTGAGACAGAAGTCACTTCTCACAAAGAAGAACATCCAGTGTCCTTTGAATTATGCAAAAAGACATTCTGGATCTCCTGTTGCCGTATGGGAAAAGGTCTTGAGGTCTGATGAGACTAAGGGTAGAACATTTTGGCCTTCATTCCAAAAGATGTGTTTGGCGCAAAGCCAACACAGTTCATCAGCCTAAGAATACAGTCCCTACCCATCAAGCATGGTGTCAGCATCATGCTGTGGGGCTGTTTCTGTTCAGCAGGAACTGAGAGAAGCTCTGGTGAGGACAGAGGGGGAAATTAATAGTGCAAAATACCAAAATATTTTAGAAAAAATCCTGCTACCCTCCGCAACAAAGCTGAAGATGGGGAAATATTTCACCTTTCAGCATCACAGTGACCTGAAGCACAGAGCCAAATCCACAGTAGAATGGCTGAAGAGAAGGAAGATGAATGTATGGGAATGGCCCAGTCTGAGCCCTGATCACAACCCCACTGAATATCTTTGGACTGACCTGAAGAGAGCTGTTCATAAGCAGTCCCCTTGTAATTTAAGAGAACTTGAACTCCTCTGCAAAGAGAAATAAGACAAAATTGCAACATCTAGATGTGAGAAATTGGCAAGACTTATCCAAACAGACTCGCTACAGTTATCAAAGCAAAAGGTGCTTCCACCAAGTATTATTTAAGAGCATGCAGGCTTGTGTGACCAAGATATTCAACGTTTTTCATTTTTAGTATAAAATTTTGAAAAACCAAGCCATTTGATTTTCACTATGATATTGCATAGTGAAAATGTAGATAAAGCTAAAAAATCTGAATTCATTTATCTTGATTTCAGCCTTTAAGACATCCAAAACAAGACATTTTAAAAGTGTGTGTAGACTTTGTAGATCCACTGTATGTACACACATATATATTATATATTCCATTGGTTGGCCCACAGGCAGAAGAGGGAGAGAAGTGTTCTAATCAATTTTATGTCCTTTATTGCTTAGTGGACGCCTTTATCAGGGGAAATTTGATTTCATTTTATTAATTTGTACAGATAGACATTTACTAAAACAGGCAAGGTTAAGCACTTTGGTAAAGAGTACAACAGCCACACCCCACATTAGAAATGAGCTAGCAACTTTCCATTTACAAATTCTTCCAGCACTACTGCACACTGAATCACAGACTCAGGCTTGACCACACTGCCACCCATATATTTCTGTGAAAATTCAAGGAACAGAAGTGGATGTGGACCTGCATGTGTTTGCCTTTAAAAATGGCTTGTTTTTGTAGTATTTATTGGGTGGCTCCCAGGAATAGGCAAAGCTGACACAGTTTCAGTGTGGGCGATGCGCATGAAAGGACCCTCCCACTTCTCCCCCCTGGCAGCACTAGGCTGGAATTTGAACTGAGTAAAGGTGCTGACCTCCGCTCCAGAGCGGGGCACTTAAAGCATCAGCGCAAATTTACGACTCAGTATACCCCCATCCCCCCCTTGACCTTCCTCCTCCAGTCTTGCTCTAAGCTACTTTGTTGTTTTGCACCATCTGTCACGAGAGGGACCCACGCTAGAATGCTTCAAAGAGGTGTGAAGCTGCTACTCGCAGGGACATCTCTTCTCAGTCTACCTGCCCTGATGCCCCCATTCTCATTGCGCCGCGTCACCACCCTCCTGAGGTTGCAGAGGGGGTTTTAGTTGAGTGAGTGGGAGGCTTTGTGCCATATTGCCTATTGGGAAAGGAGTTGTCATAGCATGCTCCGCTAAGGTGCGGCACAAATGTGCAGGTTTAGCTGATGATTTGAGTTCATGCCACAGGTCTCTGCCTAAGATGGTAAGAAACTGAGAGCATGACGTCAGGACCTAGAATGAACAACAGAGAGAGTGAAGGAAAGAGCAATACCATTTCCCCTGTCAGATTTCATTCTAATGCTCAGAGTTGACTGTTGAATAGCTTTGGTCTCATGGATTGTGTATGACAGACAGATGTTTCTGTGAACCACACTATGCAAGAAATACACCCACCACTCACTGCCCAGTCTAGTCCTGCTGACCCACTTGCTCCACATCTGTCCAGACATTATGCCAAGCCAATTTCATGAAAGCCAGGCCCATTCAATCCAAGATAAACTAAGCCAAAGAGAGCTGTTGGCTCAAGGAAAGTTGAACCAAACTGACTCAAACTGTTCCAGTCTGAATCCATCAGAGAGGTAACACACGTTTAAAATGGGGATGTTTGTGATTAGTAGTAATGATATACTTTGACAGAACAGAGGTATGCATGTATGTACATAAAAATATGAATACCCCAGTAGACAGTCCATCTTTATCTACATTTTAATCTCTGACATTGCTCAGAATATCCCTGCCAGGTCCTGTGTGAAAGCGTTAGAGCAATAGAACGACACCTTGTGTTATCACAGTGTGACAGAGCGTGTAGAAGTCAGTACAGCACAGTGAGAGATGATTCCCAGTGACCCACGGAATTCATAATAACTTAGTCTGACACCACAATGACTTCATACAAGGTGTCTGCCAAAACACAGTATGACTCACTCCCTTAATGTTTTTATAAGCCCTGCCAACTATGGGCTTTGTGATTAGCACAAAAACATATTACTTTTTGCACATCTGACTGCAACTTGTCAGGCATTTAGGGTAGAGTTCTACGTGTCGTCTGTTTGGAAAAGGTCCATTCTGCCTCGGAAAGACTTTTCCGTATGTTAGTGCTGCATTTAGCATACCTGCACATTTTGGAATTGGGGTGGGGGAGTGACTGAAAAAGACAGAGACAGACAGGTCATTCATCACTGAGATGTAAAGAGGGAAATGAGGCTGAAGTATTTTTTAAGAGTATTAAACATTTAATCTATCTTTTCTTCTGGGTCACAGTGAGACGTTAATGAAATAACATTAAATATTAAATATATATTAAATCACATTTTCAGTGATACAGATATTTTTTCAGCTATATATATATATATATATATATATATACACACACACACACACACATGGAGAGAGGGAGAGAGTGCGTTTTACACAGATGCAAAAAAGGAAAAATGCTGCTATTTGTACCATAAGTCTATAAGTTGCTCTGGGAGAATGTTGATAAAAATCATGCATTAGAAGATCAATATCTGGTCATATGAGCCTTGTATCATGATCTGACCACCCATGGGGCTCGAAAAGCAAAGCTTAAAGAGTGCCTGGAACTTCAGGGCCCCAAAGCGTGCAGACAGCGTGACGGCAAGGCTGGACAGTAATGGACCAGCATTCTACAATGGGTGGAGTATCACTTACAGGCCATGTTAAATATTTAACAAGGTCAAAGAGAACTACAGCACGCTGCAAAGACAACTCTGATGGCATATTGTTCCTCGGGTTAGAGGCTGGCTGCAATCTCCTAAATGTCCTGAATAATACTTGTTTCAGAAGGAAAAGTCCATTAATAACCAGAGCTGACAATCTGCAAGAATCATTTATATGATTCAATGAAGCTGTCTGTTTTGGTTTTGTCAGGAATATAGAAATGAGTTATATTCCTGATTTTCATTTAAAACACACAACATTAACGCTTTTAAAGCTGATTTATGCGCAGAGTAAAATTTTTAGCTTAAATGAGGACTAAACCTTCAAACAACTCTATTTTCAGGTTGGTCTTGACCTTATGTTTGATTTGGCATGCAGATGATTAAAATATTTCAAGAGCAGAAAACTCCTTCCCTGGTTTCTCAATATTTCTCTGTTTCAGGAAGTGAGAAGTGAATGGGTGGAGAGTTCTGTCTCTGATCTTTTTTTTTACAATCCCAATATGAGCATTCAAAGCATGTTTATGTGACTCTGTTTGACCAATTTATTTCTTTATATTCTCAGTGATATTATTTACTGAAAGATTTTATTTGAAATGGACAGTGATCCAGTGACTCTACAACACTTTTTCTCTCTGTCTGCAGTCCCTAGCAGTCACAGTAAGATAGTTTGAGCCTTCTCTCTATTTAAAGGCAAAATGCATTCTGCAATTTGTATGAGTCTGAATAAAAAATAGTAAATAAAAACACTCCTCTGTCCAGATTCCTGCTGTTGTAGTAAGGGTGAGAACCAACACATACATTTTGTCAAGAATGCTGCTGCTGCTTCCCAGGATGGCCACCAGATGGCCACATAACTTCCTGTGTTCTCTATGTCTCATATAGTTACTGTGTTTCACCTGTGTTGATTTGTTATTGTTTACACCTGCATTTTCTGTTATTTAAGCCCTGCTCTTTGGTCATATCTTTACTCAGTCTTGAGTTGCCATACCTTGTGGGTGTGTACTCTTGTCCAAGCCTGTTTGTGGTTTTTGTAAGGCTTCAGCAAAGGTAACTTTATTTTTGAACTTGATCTCCTGTGTCTTGAGTCATCTCTGCATTTGGGTTCACACTGCTCCTTCATAAACATTTATAATATTTCTGACTATCTAGTAGCAGGACTGGATATAGCCTAAAAACTAATCTTCCACCTTAAAACATACAAGGGTCTAGCAGTTGTGATTTAAAGTTGACTAGTTACCTAACATAATGGTAGTTATCTATTGGATTTGCCTCTATGGCTTGCGGTGTTGAACTACTGATATTCCATGGATACGATCACAGACTACCTTGAGAAGAGCTGTAGGATTGGTCACTGACCACTCACCAGCTGGGGCTGGTACACTGAATCAGAGATCCTTACCCAAGCAATTCAGGGTATGTTCTGCAAACGGAGAGCTACAGAAATCATTGCCAGCATTTCATCCACAGCTCTCCTCTCTAACACATCCCAGTAAGAGGGAGAAATGAGGTGTGGAGCCCTGCCCACCAAGCACACTGTCATTCATCTCCCGAGTCAGACACAATTTGAGGCTCTTAACATCACAGATACAGTTCCTTTCCAATACTCAAAGCTGCAACTGCCAGTACTGTACAAGCTTGTCTCTGATTACAGGCCACTGAGGCATTGTGTAATGTCTGACCTCCGAGAGTTAAACTCCTGCTTGTCAAACTTGGCTCCCTATGCCACTTGCCAGATGAAGATTCTTTTCCTCCTTCTGAGAGCTGATCATTTTGGCAGGGTGTGCAGCACCCTAAGCCGTGGCAGTGTGATTTAAGCATATCCTCTAGTCCTGCTCAGCAGTGGTCTGCGTGACTCCAGAGCTCCAGCCTTGGGGCCCGTCTCAATGTTATTGTGGGAACGGAATCAGCAGTGATCTCAACGGATACTGCAACTCCATTGCATCCCTCCAGCTGTCTGGGGCAATGTCCAGCCTAAGGCAGCAAAGCTTGACAGAGAGACAGAGAGCACTCTTCTGGATGTCACAACTGACTTTCAAGTGAAATGATTTTAACAGAATGTACGGTTTGTCTGTTTAATCGATTACTTTTATGTGTGATGGGTTCAGCATTATGAAGCCAGATTTCTATCAAAATATATTAAGTTTAGTTGATTACTTTTATTTGTTATGGGTTCAGCATTATGAAGCCAAATTTCTATCAAAGTGGATTAATGCAGAGACAAAAGTTTTTTCAACACATAAGTGTGGAACATGTACATGAGCATTGCCTTGCTATTTTGAATATTGCTTCATACTGTAATGTCATACTTCACAGTGTGCTGTTTACTTTTGTAAATATGTTGCAAACCTCTCTTTGAGCCAGTGTTATGTTTTATATGGTGGGAAATCAGTTGCTATGCAGTTCAATGGCATTGTTACTAATTCCTCATAATTTAAATATTAGGGCACTGGGCCATTTTTCCAAAAATATATTTCGCCTTTCCATCATATTACAGTATATCACCCTACAAGTTACAAAATTTTTAAAGCTCTATTTCAACAAGATTCAAGCCTTCAAGGCTCGGACATAAATTACACAACATTACAGAAAACTCATACTGTGATATACTCCATTAATGTGGCTATCCACCCGTGAGACTTGACCCAGTGCACAGGAAAGCAGATCTTGTGCTGATCCATGATCTTTATGCTTTGAATAGTTTGCAAATTGACTATGCCAGTAGCTAGTAGATCAGAAAAAAGTCAGGAATGCATGATAAAAAAAGTACAAGACATAAGTACTGCAGACATAAGGGAAGCAAAATCGGGCAAAGAAGAAAGATACCTCTAACCCTAACAATGCATGTGCTCACATTTTTGTTTCAGAATTTTCAAATGACCAAACAAGAAAACAGAATAATTGATTATGAGTAGGTGGAGAATGTTCCTTCTCCAAAAACCCAACTTTAAACTTCAATTTCACTGACTACTATTGCTATCTCAACAGCTGGAATGTATTACTGTACATAAAGGTTTTGTACTCTGATCATATAAATATATATCAGTATTTATACATATTAGTTCTATTATTCTGACAATTTCAGTCAAGGGTATGTATACTTTTTTATTCTTTTGTAATTCCATACAATGGCACTAACTGCTACAAAAGTTGGGTAGTGCAAGCAATTGGCACAAAAGACAGGATGTAAAGGGATCCCTAACGAAAGCCATGTCAGACAAATATGAAATGTAAGTTCCTTGGCCTGGATGTGTGTATTGTCTTTTCATTGACCTTTAATCTTGGTACCAGTCGGGTTGTTGAAATGTCTCATTTTGCGTAATCAGGCACTGGTCAAACATGATTGCTGAAATATGGCTGATTGAGTCCACATGTGAGGAATTTGGTTCTGTGGATTGTATCAGAAGGCTTGACTTCATGAGCTGAGGAACAGAGGCTGTCACAGGGCAGGGCAGGGGGGCACTCTGTCCACATTCACACAAAAAACCCTCTTCATGAGAACCAGTGTGAAACCAGTGCCTGTAATGAGGCAGCCATCTGAAGCTAGTTTGACTTTGCTCCTTCATAAAAAGAGGCATACAGCCAAACCTTACTTAGAGTTCTCAGATTGCCTCCCACTGTGCTCATCACAGGTGTGTGTAACTTTAACTGTCAATATCAGAGGTTTGACCCACATCCCCAGAATGTTCTAGAATGGTCTGTGCTTGTCTCCTGCCCTCTGGGGATGTCAGCCAAAGGGAAATTGCCTATGCAGAGTCCCAGTTCAGTCCTAAGACCTCAACATGACCTCAAAGACAGCTCAAAGCAATGATGGACACTGTACAGTTGTACAAAGGTTTCCAAAAGCTAGTTTGAATGACATTTATGTAGCTGGATATTTGCGCAAGCACTTCAGGTATGGTACTTTTCTTAAGGAAGCCACTGCGGTTTTAGTGCATTAAGCCAATGAGTTTTTAGTATTCAACTTTAGGTTGTGTGCTACTTTTGAACTTTAGGAATTGCACGTAGGGATGAATTCATAAAGATGATATGACATATGATAAATATGATGATATTTTGTAAATAAAAAAAAATCATTATGGACAATTCTTTTAAATTGTAAAAAGTCATATAATGATAATCTATGTATTGTATATAATTCTGCCATATGATTTTCTTATAATGTACATTTCATCATGTGACTCCAAAATGCATTGCTCATTCAACTTTTCTGTGTGTGTAGCCAAACAGCTCAGATATAGTAAAAGGTTTTCTTCAGTAATGGCTCCCCTGGAAAGGCATGATGATTGAAAACCCTTGGGATGCCTGCCAGCTTAGATGGCTGAACAATCTGCCATGTCCAGGTCTGCTCAGGGCTGGGTTGATGGGTGACCTTACAATCACAGGAATAATATTATTGCCGATACCATCTGAGGAATTCTTTGACTAGAAAAGAGAGAAAGAAACACTGTCCCTAGTTCTGGCACACTTCTGCTGGACCAATCAGCAGTTGAATGATTTAATCCTAGGCTTTATTACTGTATTTATACCACACAAGCTAAACACACTGAAGCTGGGTATGGTGGAAATTAGGACCTCCCCACAGATGGAGCTTTGATCAGGTCCCTGGGTTTTCTTGTGTCTGATTTCCTAGCTGCTCTCACAGCTGCAGTGCTGTTGTCATCCAGTTGAATTAAGACCCTGTGGAGGGCCCCTCTCTCGCGGTAATCAGAGGCAACCCCTGCTGTCCCCATGGCCTCGTTAGAACGCTCACATGTGCTGCTAATTGGCTGTTTGCTTCATGGCTTTGACGTTTTAGAGAGCCGATGTCTCTTTGTTTCACACGACTCAGCCAGAAACTTCGTTTGAGAGTGAAAGGGAAAAGCAACATTGACATGAATAATGCCCTAACAGTTTTCAGCTCCAAAAATAACATCTAAATCTTAAATTAGAAGAGCAGTTACAACACAATCAACGTGACTTCACACATATCTGATGTACATTACATGTTTAATTTATTCATGGTCATTATTCTGTCAAAGTTCCAACATGAGAGGTCCAACATTATTTTATTGTTCTCAAGATTATTTGTGATGGTGGTAAATCATTTAGTAGTGCATCATTATTTTGAAACTTTTACTTTACTGGGAGTTATAGTAGCACCAAATTAAATGTGGTATCATGGAAAAAGAACTCTGTTGCATTTATTTTGTCAGCATTTCTTTGTTGAAAGCAGGAGATGGCGTATTTAAAGTCTGAGTGTTGAATTTGTTCTGTCACATGTCCCTTGTATAATTGTCAGAGGACTGAATGACTTGTCAGGTGAGAGATGTACAAGAATATCTTGACAAACGTGTTACATTGTGACAATAATATATTATTATTTCAAGGAGCTGTTGGGATGACAGTTTACAACCTTAGTTACACCTGCAACACTGTGTCGATTGATAGAGTCATAGTCAGGACTCACGGGAATGTCTTAGAATCACAGTATCAGAAGAATGAGAGAAAAACGAGAAAAACTTCACAAGAATACTACAAGACACCAACTACTGTGCTGTTGTTTTGTTACATCCTAAAACTAATATCTTAGATAAAGCTTGTTTCTTACAGCTGAAGTATATCCTTATCGATTTGTTTCCACATACAGGCTCTATGACTATGCACAGTCACTGTGTTCATCTGGATAATCCGTACACACAGTTAGTTTCCACATACTGTCACTCTCATTATGTGCAGTCACTGCTTCCATAATGCACGGTCTCTGTCATCATGCATATAGTGGCCACTGATCGGGTCCGTCTCTCTATATCTCCATGCTCCTACTTCTTTCGTCTCCCTGTTTTTCTCTCCATCTGTCTCTGGTTAAAAGATTTTCCAATCAGCAGAATGGAGGAAGATGATTCATGAGAGTCAGAGGAGAAGTGTGGAGGACAGCCCCAGAGATAAATTCCTGCATTCTTCACATAACAGAGCCATCGTGTGCTTTTACTGAGGCAGCCCCTGAAACATTAATGTCTTTCTCCTGGAGAGAGTGCTTCCTGCCCGGGTGGAATGATGTCTTGATTTGCCTGCCTCTGTTAGGGTCTCAGAAACTATTCAGGCTACAGCTAGAGAAACGGGGATGAGAGCTTAACCTCCTCAGAGCCAACTCAGTCATTCACAACAGTCATTCACAACAACTCACAACAGTCATTTCAAATGACTTCTCAGTGAAAGATTTAAAAAATTCAGTTTGTGACAGCAGTGAATTGTTTCTAATTTTCTTCACTGAAATACAGTGGCAAGAAAAAATATTTGCCCCCTTTTTTATATTCTCTATTATTGCCTGTTTGGATCATTAAATTGTTTTAGATTTTCAAACAAAATGTAATGTTATGACCCTGAGTCATAAGAGTGTTTCATTCAGTGTGCTGCTGATTTTCTCGCTGATTTTAACAGTAATATTACACAAAGGGAATCTGGTTAAACATAAAATGCAGTATTGTAATGTTTATTTTGCTCGTTCAGTGAAAACAGTTACCATACACCCATATCACCCATGTGAAAAAGTAAATGACCCCTTAAACCTAATATCTTGTTGGACCATCCTTATCGGCAATAACTGTAACTAAACGCTTCTTTATTTGATATGAGCTTTGCATATCTCTGTGGAGTAATCTTGGCCCACTGTTATTTGCAGAACTGCTTCAACTCTGATGGATTGGTAGGTCTTCAAACATGAACTGCTCTTTTGAGGTTCGGATTCAAGTCAGGACTTTGACTAGGCAACTCCAAAACTTTAAATTTGTTTCTTTTTAGCCATTCCGATGTGGACTTGCTTCTGTGTTTTGTCTTATTGTCCTGCTGCATCACACCCAGTTACATTTTAGCTTCAGCTCACACACAGATGATCAGATATTCTCCTTAAGAATTGTCTGGTACATAGCAAAATCCATGCTTCCTTCAATGGTAGCAAGTCATCCAGGTCCTAAGGCAGAAAAACATCACCATACCATCACACTGCCACCACCATGTTTCACTGTAGGTATGATGTTCTTACAGTGGAATGCCGTATTCACTTCACATCAGACATAAGAAGACTTGCACCCTCCAAAAAGTTCTACTTTTGACTCATCTGTCCATAGAATATTATCCCAAAATTCTTGGGTATCATCAAGGTGCTTTTTAGCATGAAGCCCATTTTTGCACAGTCTCTTTCTTATTGTTGTGTCATTAACACTGACATTAGCTAATGCAAGAGAGGCCTGTAGTTCTTTGGAAGTTTTTCTGGGATCTTTTGAGACGAGGTGCCACTGTGCCCTTGGAGAAGTTTTAGCAGGTCGGCCACTCACCACGACTTTCAACATTCACCACGACTCCAAGTCTTCTCCATTTGGAGATAATGGCTTGCATTGTAGTTCAGTGGTTCAGTCCAAGAACCTTAGAAATGACTTTGTAACCCTTTCCAGAACGATATATCTCAACAACCCTTTTACTCAGCTGTTCTCAATCGTGGTATTGTGTGCCTATAGAAGCTTTGTGGTAACTACTTCTCTCTGATGGTAAGAATCAATATATATGCCATTCAAAGTCAACAGCAAGCACAATCAAGCCTAGCTGTGTTCAGTCACCTGAATCTTATTATTAACTAAAATTTTTGTTGATTTCTTTGTTTAAGAACTAAGGGGGCAATTGCTTTTTTACAGGGGCAATATTAAATGACTTTTTCTATTAAATGAATGAAATAATGATTTAAAAACTATGTTTTCTCAGGTTTCTCTTGTCTCATATTAAATTTTATTTGATGGTATGAAACCATTCAGTGACAGGAAGAGGAAAACAGGAAGAGGGCAAACACTTTTTCATGCAACTGTAGCGTTGATAAATGCTTGTGTTTCTGAGAGACAAATTGAGGGATTTGGAAAGAAAAAAAAAGATGTTTACAGATGGCCACATTCGGGTCCTGCCCACCCTGAGAAGAATCCCAGCAAACGCAGCAGATGGAGCTCTGAGAAACACAGTGTTCCCTCTGATGCGTGGCAATCAGCCTTCACAGGCACTTACCCTGGTTTAAAAGTTCTGCAGCTTTGTTTGACACAAGGAAAATCTGGACAAAAGCAGGAGTCCAAAAGTCTCCAGTTTAACAAGGACCAGCTGGGGGCTGAGAGGGAACACAAACCAGCCTGTGTCTGCCAGCTCATTTCCTGGACTGTGAGAGCCTGTTTCCTCTGCGTCAGCTCAAACATGGCACAGCACACCGAGGGAATTCTGAACGGAATCAATTGCACTTGTTACTTCTCGAGTTCCCCCTTCCATTTTTCAGTTACCCGGGGCTGGATTACCAGCTGCGAGCAATTACTGTGAGGACTTACTGAGTAATGGTTTCCAGATTACTCCTTGATAGGCCCCAAATTGAAAGAGACAATTTTGAGTTTGGACAATGTAAATCCATTTCTGATTCTGTCAGGACTGGGCAGCTTTTTCTGAAGGGGTGGATAGTGGCGGCGGCTTTCACAGTTCATGGCCAATAAAAGCTTAATTTGAGAACAAATTCTCACCCCGAGCACCCATTCTAGGATTGATAGTGTACCTCATAGTAAGAATGAAGTATTTAACAGAACAGACCCTAAAGTTTAGGTGGAAAAATAATCTCACTGAAGGAGATGATGCTTTGTTTGTCAAACCTACTGACTCAGAGAAAAGGGCCATTTTAGGTATGTTTGCAGGTTATGGGGCTGTATTATCTGGATGTTTGATCACAATTGTTTTGTGTATTTTAAAGCAAGATCTGAGAGAAGGGGTTGTGAAACTGAGCTACTGTACATTTCGAGTTTACACTTTGAATTCATCAGATTTAGACTTTGAATTCCACATTTATTCAATCTTTTCAAATTCTTTTTGAGAAAATGGCATTCTTGTCTTACCAAAGGCACAAACGAAAGCCAACATTGTCAGGATGACTTTATACAGGTCAGAGGGGAACACTTTTCATGGCTATTTTCACATTTTGTAATGTGAAGGTCATTCAAGTTTTCACCACAACTATCACATGGATAGAGTTGTGACTATGAAAAAGTTTAGTGTCCTCCCAGTTTCAGATTTTTCCCCTCAGGATACTGAGTGTGTGTGTATCTTGTATCATCATCTCCCAATAGTTTTATTTTTGACAGAGCGGAGAGGGTGAGGGGCCTCAGGTTTCCTGTCAGACACCCATCACAGTGACAGGTTCCAGTTAGCCCAGAGCCCTGAAACAGTCACCCATCCCCCACATACTCCTCTAATTACTCCCCTTAAACACACACACACACACACACACACACACACACACACACACACACACACACACATTACCACAACTGCATTCAAATTCTCCATTTATCAGCAACTGTGCAGATTTACAAAGGAGCACAAAATGTGACACATGTATGATATCATTATGAGGAAGAACTCCAGTGGTAAAGACACCGCTCCATAACAGTATAGATGTGGAGATGTCACTCCTGAGCTGGTAAAATCAATGTGTTGTGTTCAGGCTAGGCTATTTGAGGTAACTCAATGACTTTAATAATAAACAACAACTGTGTTTCAAAATTAATTTGGAACACTTATAGTGTTGACCCAGTTACATCTGAGGGAGGCTCACCAGAGTTTCAAAGTGTATTTCATGAGTCTGTGAAGTTCATTTGGGAAAAAAGTGAATGTTAAATTAACGATACCCAGCATTGAACATTGGATAATGAAGCATTTCTCCAGAGCCTTATATGTTCTGTGAAGTGCCATCCATTTGCTCCTGAGAGTTGTGTACAATTCGGAAAAAGAGAGGAGATATATGGAGTCAAACTGCAGCAATATTTGGTCCTCGAGGTAACCTTGCACCAATCTCGGGACCACAAATGCTCCATGTAAGAGACACAGCAAGCGAGCAGTCAGCCTCTGAGGCCTGTCTCTGCCAATTAAGCAGCCATCACATAGGGGGCGTTGTTCTTTGTTTTAGACTCCAGCTGCAGGTCATTACTGACACGCTCTGCCCGGAGAAAGTAGTGCCAGGTGCCTGACAGACGTGGCAGGCCGAAACATGTGGTGGACCCACTGCTGTCAGGCCCTGGGTCCAGGTGTTGTCAGCACTAAGCAGGTCAAGGTCATGTCAAGGGATTTTAGTGCATGAATAACCAGTGTTCGGGTATCCTGTATTGGACTGGCACTGAGACCAGGTACATAAATCAACAGAAGCACAACGGACACGGTCAAGCTGGACACAATCACAAATATCTCTCTGGCTCTACTGCTCTCTCACTCTCTGTCTTTCTCTCTCTCACACAGATAAATCTACAGGTCCTGATCCTAGCTGTCTAAAAGATACTGTCTACTCCTCTCCCAGCTGCAAATGGTTCTCACTGTGATCCCAGTCTTTCTGTGACCTTGGGTTTCCTTTCCAGCCCAGAGAGGTTATAAAACAGCATGTAACATGGGCAACCAATGACAGAGGGATAAAATAATCAACTGTGCAGATTATGTGGTGGAAAAGACTGGGGAACCAGTGGCCCATTCCAACCTTGAATGTGTTTTTTGGTGACGGAAAAGCCTTGGCTGGTAGAGAACAGTATGCCTCTATCACTCTAATCTGCTTCCCTTACATGGGTTTGCTTGCCTTCATTCAGGGTAAATGGTCACACTTCTAGTTACAGAACTGGCTTTATAGTTGAAGTTCACTCCTACTCCACAGTAGACACTTTTGAATGCTCCAGATCACAGGCGGTAATGCAATAGACTGAAAAGGCTTGGGTTTTGTGCAGAATGTTAAATCTTCTGGAGGTCTAGTACTTCAGGGAGAAGGCTGGTTCTGATTGACATGTGTGGTGTTTCCAAAGACCAGCCCTCCAGCCCTGCTGGGGCTCTGACCTGCCCAGGAGCAGCTGCCAGGCCTCAAGGGTGACGGCCTAGACTGGGCACCGAAACAGGTCCGGCCTGGTTGTTATGGAGATTCACCTCTTTCATAAAGTTCACATTAGCCAGCTGAGAGAGGGGGACCAAATATGTCACAGTGAAAGGGGGACAGACAGCCTATGGGAAATTATGACAGCTCCTGCAACGAGGGGAGACAGGCAACAGCTGCAGGATGATGAGAGGTCCCCCCCGCGCTGCCTCGCCGCCCCCACACACAGACGATGTGCATCAGATCTCTCACAGAGCTGGGTCTGCAAGGAGCATCTCATTCACAACAGTAACAGAAAAGAGTAAAGATAGCACCAATATCAACATGACCACGGGTTAGTGTCATGTGATCACATAGCAATCAAACATCTTCACAAGCCACCTTGTCTTAGGTACTGGGAGAGTCTGTCTGAAGCTTGTGGGAGATATGAGAACTGTTCTCTGACTGCCTTTGGTCAAAATCGACACCACAAACGTATTATAATATTTCTAAGACTGTGTAAACCAGCTGGGCCGGCTGTTAGTGAGATCATTCCTTTGGACCTCTACTCAACATGTACTTCATATACTGTGAGGGTAACCCAAAACAAAGAATCTCACCTCTCAGCTAATTTTCCCATAAAGCATCCAAGTGACACTCAGATTAAACTTCCTTTCAAAACCAATTAGTGTGACATGCAGACCATTCTTTTCCCTCATATCAAGGACATTGTTTCTACACTATTACGGATAGAAAAAAGTAAACTCTGAAATTGTCCAGTAGTCCATTCCTGCTGAAGATATTTGGAAAGCACTGGCATGTACAGCGTGTTTATTCTGAAGGAAAACAGCCTTAAGACTTGTTGTGTAAATGTGGCAGTCATGACAGCTACCTTAAAGCTTCCCCTTTATGTATAGCGGGTCATGGCTAGTTTGATTTTAATTTGCTTTGACCCGGCATGTAATGAAATGTTTGGACAGTTCATGAATCATAAGAAGAACAACAGTGCTTTGGGTTCTCTGTTTTATGTGGCTCCTGTAAAAGCTGCTTTTCAAGTCCAGCCGAGAATGCAGTACTAGGGGAATAAAACATGCCTGGCTTGACTGGCATTAAAAGTGACAAGGTCCTCGAGCTGGTCTTCTGTGTTCCCGACGACTTCCGAAATGATGCAAGTCATTGTGGGAAATGTGCGCTTTCTCACTGATGTCAGCCCTGGCGTCTCCCGCCGCTCCGTGTGTCGTGTAGAGCCTCACGCAGTCCGCCTGACCCCAGCCCTCCCGTACCGCCCTGCCTGGGTCTGATCATCCCTCATTACAGCAGGCAGCCATCAGCTCTCCGCTCTGTAACCAGATCTAAACCTCCAGCATCAGCCCAGGAAAGCTGATTCGGTGGAAACAAATTCCCTCTGATTTTGACACAGAGCAGAGCAGCGCTCCTCAGCGTTGCTGACAGTGAAATGAGTGCCTGCCGAGCCAAGTGAAACCCACTGCTCCTGAGAGTCCGCTCACTCCCTGGGTGAGCGCAACTTCGGGCAGGGACAGAAGCGGAGGCGGATTCTGGACAGGCTCTCTGGTGCTGCCTGCCAGGGCGAGAACGGGCCTCATGACACACCACCAATTAGGAGCTTGCAAGGTGTGGCTGATGGGTGTGTCTGTGATGGGTGTGTGGAGTAGATGGACAGGCTTAATATGATCAGGCAGGGAGAATAAAGCTGTTACTACACACCCAGCTAATACAGTATATTTTACTCTGGTCCAAAAAAATGGCACAATGTTCATAACCTGTGGTGTGTTCAACCCCAGTTTAAAAATACACAGCTGCTCTTTTGGTAGAACAAGATTTACAAAGAATGCATTTATTTATTTAAGTATATTGCTACAAATGTGGTTCATATGTGGAATTCTGTTTGCTCTTAGAAACGGAATTGTGGACTCCGCTCATGTTTTAACCTGAAAGACTTCTTTCAGTGGTGATTTTTATGCGATTGTAATTTCCTCTACAGTCATTCAGATACTTATTTGGCTTTAATCACGAGACTTTGTCAGTTATCAAAATAAATAATCAGTGGATAAATTGTTTATTGTCGTGTCTCATTTTAGTATTGTGTGGTACTTATTTAAAGACTAAAACAATAAGAACATGGAGAGTTATGACTCCAGCTCCTCCATGCTCCTTTTGGGGATTCAGGGAGAAAGTGACAGCAGGATGTCCCGGGATGCCATTCGATCCTTTGTCCACCTGCCAGCTGTCCACCCCACCCCCTGCCTTTACAGACCAGCCCTGGCCCTCTGCTTCCATCTCTGTCTGTTCCCTCCGACCTGACACGAATCCACAGAAACCATCTGCAGCCAAGGCAGATGCTAAATCCATCACTTTGGCTTTTGCGCAAACATTTAACCAGGGATAATTCATCGAATAGTACTGGATGTATCGAAAACAATTTTTTGTCCTCATGTTGTCCCAACGATGAAAAGATTTTGCATGTGAATATTTATCCTTCAGGAGCAATATGGAGTGTTTTTTTCTCCAGGCACCAGTGTGTCAAGTGGCACACGTATATGTCATTCCAGTTTCTTGCTAATACACCATTCTCAAGCAGAAATATCATTTATTTATGATATCTACAGTCTGCTTCAAAAGTATCATCCTTTCAGTGCTCCCTATGTTTAGCAAACTTGGTTTTTAAAATCAATACACAAAACTGACTCAGTGACTCAAGAAGAGTAGCAGTATAGGAAGAAGAAGGGAGGTAGAAGAAAGAGAAGCAGATCTTTGCTTCAGTTCTCCGGTCTGTGATGGTGTGCAGAGCCGTGTGTGCCGTCACTGTGATGGGAATAATCAGGAGCACTGATCCGGCTGCCAGGGTGACCCAGGCTCTGTAACGCTCCCAGGGTTTGTTATTTCAGATAATCACTCCCATCTGCGTGCAGTGCTCTCACCGAGCTGGGCTCTTCTCATTTCTAACACAAATACATTCCAGTCATCCATTCTAATTAAAACACCACAAAATGTTTCCATCTTTTTTTCCTTGCCGTGGTATTGTATCAGTCGTGACTTCTGGATAACTTCAAGGCAATTCAACAACCATAACATATTGGAAGCAAACATTTCAAAGCACTATATATTCTGCTCATATAATGTTGTCTTTTTTTTGAGCACCGTACAAAAAGTCTGAAGGAGTGGCTATGACTGTTCTGGCAGAGCTGCAATCCATCAATGCATTGCGGAAACAGACACTCTGGCCTGATTTAGAGCTTTACACAAGAGTAGCAATAGCCATGCACACTTTGCACAGATATTCTGCATGCATACAACAGCCAGCAGCAATGAGTGATGTTAATGACAGTAGTGTCCCCAGTGATCTGATCCCACAGAATCTACTCAAACCTTCAAACAAGCTTAATGCAGATTTTAATATTAGTTCTAGCTGATTTGTTTACAAGATTAGCTCTGACCCACCTCAGATAAATGGTCAAACTAAGGGCACATCCAGGTGACTAAGGCAGCCAAAGAAAGTATGGCTGATGATTGCTGATGCTCCCTTCAAATCTTTACATGCTGTTTGAATGATTATTGTGTGGAATGACCCAATCAATATTTGTGTATTAAAAAAATTCCTGTAAACTGGAGTTGGGTTTATGACATGACAAGAACCACATTTTCCCCATAAGATAAACCCGCAACACCCCAGATAAAAATTATACTAAATCACTTTCATTCAAAAAGTTTTCAATGAACAAGTTCTCTGATAATAATCTTATGCATGGGCATACATGATACTGGTAGGAAAATTAGGTAAAATTAGGTGAATTATAACTAATAAAAAATGGTGTCAACATGAATGCTTTGACAAAATGGAGTGACAGAAACAGTGAGAAAGAGGGAGCGAGAGTGGGAAGGAACTGAGTGACCCAGTGACTGTGAACCTTTCTCTGAACTCTGAACTTTTCTGATAGGGCCCATCAGCAGAGTTGAGGCCTGCTCTAGCCGAAGCAACTCTGGGATTGTACAACGAGGTCAAAGGTCAGACCCCCTAACTAGTATATACAAAGACTCCCTGAGGGCTGGGTGGGGGTGGAGGGGGGGCTATCATCCTGTGTCCTCCCTTTCGACCTCACTCAGAATAATTCCTAAAACAGCAAGAACTACTACACACCACATCAACAAATGCATTAAAATGGGGCTGCAACTGTTGAGTGAGTGTGAATGTAAGGCTGAAGCAGGGGTAATGATAACAGATATGCTCATGTGTTGTCAGGAGTCAGAACTCCGAGGCAGATTATGTCCTTTTTGGGAGAGGACAGAATACATAAAATTGACTGATGTAGCATCACAACAACAAACAGAAGCTTAAAGAATTTTTTTTAAATCTACACACCTATCACCTTTTGGGACATATAAACAGATATATATGTCAAAAATTCAACAACATAATGTAAACTACTATATGCTGTAGATAATGTCCACACTAATCAGTAAAAAACTAAAAGTTAAACGCTCACTAATGTATGTAGTACTTTTGTGTTTTAAACCGTAACACTGTCTCAGTTTCACATGGCTGGCCAAAAAGCACTGGGCCAGTCTGTTTAATGGGGTAAACAGTTTTAGAAATGATTATAGAAACTCTCTGACATTCAAAAGTAGCTTTAAATACATTTGTGTCATAATGTGACACAGACTAAAGCAACGCATTTCACTTAGAAGACAAAAAGCTAATCCAAGTAATCAAGTGACTCTCAATAAGGCTTATGATAAAAAACTGCAACTTTTTTCCCTGAGGATGCTGCCTCCACAGGTATCTTAAGAGCTTTAAAAGCCAGGTTTTCTGAAGCTAATATGCTAACATTCACTTAGCTCTCTCAAAAGCATACGGGCAATAAACTGTTTAATATTATAACGCAAATATAGTTATTTGCAGTTTTCCATTTTCTGTTTCTGATTTGGCTGTGGCTATGCTGATATACTGTATAACCATTATTCTATGTTTATACATCATTAATGCCAATAAAAGCTGAAACAGATCAAAAATACAATAGAAATGAATATTTTATGAACATATAGACAGTGCTAGAGTGCAATTGTACATACCAATTTCATATCTTGGATAGAAAAGACAAATATAAATCAGTAAATATGATCACACAGGCTCAGACAGACAATTTTATTTTGAGACAGTGTTATGGTTATGACTTTATTTAAATGATAAAGGGATAAATAAGTCATGGGTAAGTAAATACAATATATATAATATTCGCATTGCAGAAAGGAAGAGGTAAAAGACAGGACTTATGTAACAGACTGTTATGATAAACTTTTCATTGTACTGAAAAGTAACATTGTTAACCCACAGACATGGATAGCCTAACTTATTATCAATGTGTAACAAATGATTGACTGGTAAATACAGTTATAGTTAAATATGCAAGACGGTCTTGGTTGAGTAAAGCACCATAGATATTAAAACTTGCAAACAAATGGGTCGTAATTTTTACTGACATATTGCATTCTACTAGTGCTTGTATTGGACCAGGTGGTGCCATTCATTGCAATAGCAGAAAAGGCGTTTCTGAATGCCTGAATGCTGAAAATCGCATTTCAAAAATGCGCTGACAGGTTAGTGACATGCTAATGACACAGCACTGGCACAGGGGATCTGTCTGTCAAAATGATGGGACAAGGGGTGGGGCTTAGAGTGTTCTTGTCAATCAGAATATAGCCTTCACAAAAACACACTCAGAGAATCAGAAGACTCCGAATCAACCAAGACTGATCATTTCCTGTCTGCCTTCTGTGTATGGCTTATGAGCCACTCTTAACAAGTCCAGGCTTTTGTCAGTACTGCAATAAGTATATTTACCTTTCTGTGGTGTGCTGCAAATTATGGTTCAAATCAGCTCTCTGTGGCTAGGCTTTTATTTTTCTCACCTTTGGTCTAGCTAACTTTCTCCATCCCACTGAATAAAACAGGGACCACAGTAAAAGGTCACTGTTGCCAACATAAAGACTTCTGGATTTAACGGTTTTGTATTTTTAATTCAGCCTCTCCAAATTCCCTGGAACCTCATATCGTAGTGTGAGGTCTGTCCTTCCTTTAAATCAAGGGACTAATGTAGTACAGAAAAAAAAAGACTCCAAACCCACTAATTGCACTCATAATTGTACTTTCTCAACATTCCCCCAATGGGGCTGGAGCTTTCTGTATCTTCCTGTCCCCACAGCACACCAGTAAGCTAACACAAAACCATTACATATCTGATGGTGTCAGAGCAATGGAATCCCTTTTGCAGAAGAGCTCTGGAGTGAGGTGTTGCCAGAATTTAGGAACCATCCCATCCTACTGTAGACACTAATATTTCAGAGCAAACCTGTGATCTTATATACAGTATCCATACTGCAGTGTTAAAGCAGTGCAGAGAGAGAGAGAGAAAAAGAGAGAGAAAAGCTAACTCTCAGTGTTTATGTAAGGGGAATGTCTCAGAGGAAACTCAGACATAAACATACAGATTAACAAAATCTTAAAATCCACAGTTACTGATTGCTCCAGTTTAGATTGGGCTAGTTTAGGTTTATTTGTGTATGTCTTGGCGGTAAACATCTCAGCCATTTGCAGAAGACAAATTAATGCACCAGGGGGTTCCTGCTCTGGGCTACAGGGCCCCCAAGTGCCCCCACACTTCTCCTACTACCCCCACCCTCTCTCTCTCTGTCTTTTTCCCTCTCTCTCTTTCTTTCTTTATTTCTCTCTCTGTCCATCAAAACACGAGTGCCCAGGTCACAGGCACCCTTATTTACATGGCAACACACTGATTGGCAGCTCTGAAAGAGAGCACTTGATGCTGAGAGAGGCCAGGATGGCGAGGGAGACGGTACAAAAGCAAGCCCACCACAAAGTAAACAATAGCAGGGAAGAATGGAGTCGATCTCGAGTCTATGAAGTGCTCTGGGAAAGGGAGAGAGGGAAAAAGAGAGGGGGAGAGAGGGAAGGGGCAGAAAGAGAGGGAGAGGAAGCAAGACTGGGCGAACCGTCAACACTGAGCTAAAAACTTGGGAGGTAAGAAATATGAGTCGTGGTGCCAGAAATCTTACTCTTCCCGACAAAGCCCCCCCCCCCCCCCGCCACCCTGAAAGCTCAGCAAGTTAAAACAAGAATGAGAGAGACATTTCTCCACTCACACATGATTAGCCCAGAATATAGGCCAGCATCATTCACAATCAAGTAAAAAGAAAACAGAAATACTGAGGCCCCACAAATGCAGACAATACAGAGTGCCATCCAGTCGCCGCTTGAATTAGACAAACTTGAGAGCCCAGATCTTTGGGCTTCATTTTTGTTGTCTAAACTCTCCTGCAAATAGTATTTCAGTGTTTACTTATTCACTGTAAGGAACCTGTAAGAGGCTGTGGCTTAGTTGTGAGGAATATGAGACCTGGGACCACTCCTTCTGCATTCCCCCTCCAGATCTCTGCTACCCCGGTGACATGCATGAGCACCACAAAAAAAGATCATGGAATACCTGAACTGAGACTCTCTTTCCAGCTCTACACAGAAGGAATGGGAAGAAGTTATAGATCAGTGTTTTACCTAACAGAGAAAGTTCTGTAGGACAGTCACACCTGTTAGGGAAGGACCGTGGTAGTTGTTACTTTTCAGTGGGATATTGGCACATTTGCGCATAGTTCAGTACAGTTCACACGCATAGCAACAAAACAAAGACATAAATCAAACCTCACAGAGAAAGGCCTGTGCTGTATTGTACTGAAGCATCTATAGTGGTATATATCATAGATAAAGACCTGTAGGCTGTGTACACTTAATATAGTGGTCTACAGCGCACTTGTACCAAACAAAGAAGTGACTGTACTGCAGTTATACATACTGTAATAGAGAAGGGTCTGAAGTGCAGTTATACCCAGTGTAATAGAGAAAGGTCTGTACTGCACATATATCTACTGTAATAGAGAAAAGCCTGTAGTATAGTTATACCTACTGCAATAGAGGAAGATCTGTAGTGGAATTATACCTCATAGAACAGGACCTGTGGAGCCATAACCCATGAGGTATAGTGCCTATAGTACATTTATACTTTCCACAGTGTGTCACAAGCAACACTTGATCTGTGTTTGATTTGAACACTGTGGATTGGATTGGGCCTCCACCATGTCTCATAGGGTGACCCACACTGTCCTGCTTATGACCCCAGATTTCCAGTGTGATGATTACAGGTTATAGACTCTCTGGCTCTGCCACCCAGAGCTACCCAGAGCCACCCAGATCCTTCACACCATCCCACAGCCTATGCTCCCATCCCCTCCCCCTCCAACAGCTAGCCCCCACTAACAGCTCCAAACACAACAGGGCCTGTGAGCTGACTGACACATTCCTCCCCATGCCTCTGAAAAGACTCCATTTAGCACGCCTCCCGTTCCGCTCTGACTGACGCCACGGAGCAGGGGAAAAGTCAACTGGCTCCATCAGGCCCAATAACATCCCAGAACAAAACACCATAAAGAGAAAGAGAAAGAGAAAAAAAGGGCCTGGAAAATCAGAGGTATGGGCACAGCGAGGAGAAAGAGAGAGGGAGGGAATAAAAAGAAAGATTCTTTTCAGGTTCAAAGACAGTCTTTTTCCTTGCTTTCTGTCCATCAATTGGGGCTGCAGTGGCCAGGGGAAAGAGGGTCTGTTCTCATAGGTGTCATTCATTCGTCAATAAGCCTGACACCAGCACCAAAGGGCCTCATGTTGCGCTGCGGAAACTGTCCGTCAGCCAGGCAGCAGCTGCCATGAAATAACCACCTGTTTTTGCTGGGAACACAGCCGGCGAGTCCCGAAGACCCAGCTCTGGAAGCTCTGCCATCTACCCCCAACAGCCCGCCTCTATCCAGCCTCCACCACCACCCGTCTCATTTCTCCTCTCTGACCTCCACCTCACCTTACTCATCTTTCCCCCTATAGTTAAATAAAATAAATCCAACAAACTACATGGATCTATCAGTATTTTCAGTCTATCTATACATTTACTCTATATATACAATTTATGAGTGTGTATGTGTGTATATTTACACAGGGGGTAGACAAAATAATGGAAACACCACATAAAATGTTTCATTTCATTAATGTCAATAGTAAGTACCAATGTGATTCTGGTATGAAATATGTTTTGAAAATCAACACTTTAATAGTGAGTTCCAAAAGCAACACGAGAGATCTAACAAATTTTGGCAGAGGTCAAATAGTTGATGCCAGAATTGCAGGCGCATCAGTCACAGAAACAGCTAAATTATTTATGTGTGTCAAGGGCAACAGTGTCAAAATTCATGATGGCGGACTCCCAACAAGGAAAACTGCAATCAGAGAAGAGGTACAGTACTCGCAAATCAAAGAACACCGACAGGGATAGATGGACACACAGAATAGTTGTTTAACAGGACAGGTTTCACAAACACCAGGAGGAAGTCAAACACCTTCCATGTGGCCTCCCCAATCACCAACATCACTGAACATTTATGGGAAGTTACAGAACACAGAATGCTGAGTACACTGCCCTCTCATTCATCTAGAACTTTCCATCTTGGAAAATGGTCCAACGTATAACACTATTCCAAGGCCTCAAGCTGTTCTGAAGCCTATATATATTTTATATATTTTCATATATATATATATATATATATATATATATAACACAATAAAAAGTGGAAGCTAATAACATAGTGGAAACTAATAACTCCTGGAATGAACTCTTTATGTAAGGCATCTAGGACCACCTGGTTGGGGCTCAGCAGGCCAGTCCTGATCTATGATCTCAGATCCAGTTTCAGATTCAGAGGGCTGTATATGCCCCAGTCCTGCTAGTGTAGCGCTGCACTCAAACAGCAGCAGCTATCATCAGATCCCCAGCTTATCAGGGTTTCCTGAGTAATACCAGATTTGTGGAGATGTCAAGCTGTTTAATACAATACCTGTTTTATGCAGCACGAACACACACATACACACATATGTACAAACACACACACAGACTCTTATTAATTAGGTATATATATCATGTCACATTAATCTTCTCAATCAGCATAACACACAGCTACATTCTTTCTGATCAAGGTCTCTTGCTGAAGTTGTTTTACATGAATGGCCACTTGTAGAAAAGCACTGCACAGGCAAGTGCTGTGTCTTCATCGTTTAAAAAGCACATAAACATCTGGATTAATACCAGAGGCCACTTCCTTTCAGAATAATACATCATTTCAGCAGAAGTTGGATGTTTTTTTTCTCATGTGTACTCAGTGGGTAGTGGGCCGGGGGTCCCCCAAAGTCAGTCTCGATTAGCGTTTGGGACACAGAGTGAAGGTTGTGCATAGCCCAGTGGCTGCCCAGCGCCGGTCCCAGGGCTGCGGCGTAAACCGATCTCTTCGGCCCTGTCAGAGAGCGAGTGTCTGGCTTGTCTCACACCCACCCCTGCTCTCTGTTTTCTGGTTTATCTAAAGTGAATGCTTCGTATTAGCAGTGACCTCCTTTAAGCCCGAGTTTGTCAAAAGTTTGCACTCTTCGTGCCTCCTGCTCCTCCTCACACCTCTCCTAATCCTTTTCACACTCCTTTTCCTACACACCTCCCTTTCAGTTACCTTCTTCCTCACATACCATGATACCACCTCCTTGAGCTTCCAACTCCTGACACAACTCCTAACACATCTGACCTCTGATCTTTCAACCAATGACCTTTTCAATCATTTCTAGGGATCCTCTCCCTGTGGGTCTAAAATAAATTTATTGGATTTCACACTTGATATTTTTCTCATTATTCAATATACTGGCACAGGAAACCAAAAGTAACAAATCCACATTTTAGAGCCATTGCCATATTCTGTTTGGATATTTGAAACTGTTCAGATATCAGAAGCTACTCCTTTGTGTTTATGAAGTCACAGTCAAAGTTAGGTTGGGCTTTAGAAAGATGCAATTAAATGCTTATCCTGTATCTGTCACAGTATGATGATTCATAGAATTATGTCATTACATGATCTGTTACACAGGTTATCAGTTTATATAACTGAATTTCTGCTGAAGCTATTCAGGTACCTTTCTCAGGGCTACAAAAAGCAGTGGCCTCACCAGCAGTAAGGAAACTGCTGTCCTTACGCTGCAGGTCCAGTTCCTTAAGTGTGTGTAAAGATAAACTTTGAAATACCCCACCATTATGACACACTGCAACAGCAGCCTGTAGCTCTTCACCATAGTAAGATGCTGAAGATAAACTTTTTGTCATATATTTTGAATCACCATGAAATGGACCAAGATAAAGATTAATTTTTGCCTGAATCATTCCACCACACTCTTATACTTATTGTGTAATCTCTTTAATCTAGTCTCTGCTATGTATTTTAAGAAGAGATTTAATATGCTGAGTATACAACCAAAACACATCAAATCTGGTGCGCAACGAACAAGAAGACCGATTCTTTTCATTGATATTGTAAGAGAAAAGACACTGCAGGCATCACTGTGAGAGGAGATAAAGAACGGCTGAGTTTGTGGTGGAAACAGTGTGGCAGCTGCTACCCTCAGCCCTCTGCACTCCATGGTGACCAGCACCCCCTGATTCACACTTGCTGTGACGCCCTCAAACGAAGAGAATCACAATGAAAGGAAGAATTGGCCTCAGACCCAAGTCACAGTCTCTTCTTTGTTGGTGTCTTTTAATACGCTGAGCTGGACTCTCAGTGAGGCTTGCTTCACTCACACATACACACACACACACACACACTAGAACTATGAAACTTTACAAGTTTGAAAGTCTGAGATCATTGTCTTGAGAAAATATATTTTAAGGCATGATGAATACAACTACATTGTGGCACTGCCTTGCCTAAAACCAGCACCTCTGTTCTGAAGAATGCATATTCTTCAACCTCCTTAGTTTCACTAATGTTTATTCTAAGGAAAAGTGTAGTTAATCATGTTTGAACAATGCTAGAATACAGTGTGAGTGCATTGTCTTTTTGGAACTGTTGTATTTTCCTTATCCTTACTGCAAACCTGCCAGTTCACATCTTCCTAGGCATTGGTGATGCTTGAGACAGATTTCTAAATCCCAAGTGGACACTCTCCCATCAGAGAGAATGCCAGGCACAGGTCCAAACTTCCAGCCAGGAAACATCAGTCATTGATCAATGTTTTCCAGACAGTGGATTACTGATTGCTAAAACGAGACAGCACTCTGGCCTCCCTCCAGAATTGCCATCGTATTATCATATCATGTCATAATGGCATTTTACAGAACAATGCAAGGAATGTTTAAATGATAACTCAAGGGAGCAAGATGGAGCCTGTCTGCTGAAACCAGCCAGACATATTCAGAGCTGAACGCTAACATCTCGATAAAGGCAGATTAAGGCATTAGCATTTGATCAAATGGTATGTTGAAAGAATTAACTATAACTAAATATATTCATGTTTCCATACTGGAGACATTCCCTTTTAATGCATTTAGCCCTCTGTGAAGTTCTTATGGCAAGAGAAACAGCTGTGTCAGTAAGGCCAGCTCAAAAGCAGGCCCTAGGTCATCTGAGCAGGATTACAAGCCAGCGAAGACTAACCTAGGCAAAGGTATGTCACACTGGAGACACAGCTGCTGGTACCGAAAGTCAAAAAGCCTTACACAATTGTTACAACTTCAGATAATGAGCAAAGAAACAAGGTGCCAACAGAAATCAGTCTGTATTCCAAGGTCATTCGCATCATATTTACAATTTTATGGCCTCACTTTCATTTGTTGAAGGTTTGTTGTGCATTAGAATACAGCAGCATATTTCCTCTTTAAACTCAGCTCTCTGCAAAGGGTGCACCCATCTGTCAAACCCTGAGGACAAAACATCTTAGTGACTGAGTTCCAGCCAAGTCAATTGGTTTCTAATGCAGTTTAACAACCCTCAAATCAACAACATACCATAATAATGATATCTTTTTCATAAAAGCATCTGGTGGTAGCCTCTTTGATGTGCTTGGAACAGAACTAATTAGTGGACCCCTACCACCTGACTAGGGATCCGCACGTCTGAAATAGCCACGTACGTGTGTGTGTGTGTGTGTGCGTGTGTGCGTGTGCGTGCACTGTTTGGGGGAGAACATTGGCATTATGTAGGTGGGTGTGAAGTGTTCCATGCCACTTAAATCCACTGCAGGTTATTCTTTAACTTAAAATAGCCTAAAATTGCTCAAGGTTCAAATTCTTTTAAATTTGAATTTTCAGTTCAAATTAATCTAGGAAGTCAATTTCATCTCAGGGCTGCAATAACAATATGCTATGCTGGTACATTATGAATTTAGCAATTCCATTATTACCATACATTAGATTGCATTAATTTAGCAGATACTCTTATCCTGTGTGACTTCCAGAACAAAAGAACAGAAGTGTATCATTCAACTTTGCCATAAATGTGCATAAACATCTATAAAATATCCATAAACTGATGTGATAATGTAGTTAGCAGCATGCATTTAACCACAAGACTCCATTGAAAACATTTTGCTTTAAATACATTCCATCCCTCTTACAATTAAGTATGATCAGTGACAAGCTGATATGTACATAAACATATAAATCACACTAAATTATTAGCCTTTTTAAGCATGTGCATAAAAGCCTGGGGTCCTTCTGCTCAAAGTGGGAAAGCAGGATATATGAAAATGGAACAGCCTGTTAAAGACGCACTGTAAAAATCTTGCGTCCTCTTGTGAACTGTAATGCCGACTGTGAAAGATTGACACTTATTCATTAAAGCCGCTTAAACAAATCATCTAGAAGGTTTACACTCTCAAAAAAAATAACAAGACTGGCACGACCGGAGCGTGTCTCTCCGAAACCTGAGAGCGGCAGGTCTGGCACTCGGAGTGCCCAGGAGCCAGCTGGTGAAAAGAGCCCAGTCAGACCCGGACTGAGCCACACACACACCTTCGCTTTTCACCTGAGGAGTGTCAACGGGGCCCTGGGCAGTGGGGTCCAGCCATCTGGACACATTTTGCCGCTGACAGGGGACCACTGTTGACCCTCTGTGGGGAGTGCATTCACCGTTGGCCAGAGGAATGCGCTTTTCCAGAAGAAACGGTACAGATTAGGCCAATGACTGTTAAAAAAAAAGGCCTGCCGTTTGACTCCACACAAGAAGCAGTTCAATTTTATTCACATCTGTCAGCCATTTAGGTATCCTGCCCAGGGATGAAGGAATTCTTTTTGACCCCTGACCCCAAATAACACTCATCTTTAAGAAGTCAGCTATATTCCTAAATCCTCAACAGGCACAACTGCTTAATTCTCTCCTTCTTAGCACTGAAACCTGAAAGATAATGGAAACTCTATTCTGTATTCACTTGCATGGTAATCTTGCAACTCTTGACAGCTCGTAACCACAAGTCATTTAATTTTGCAATCACTGGTAAACCACAGAGTTTGATGAACATGCCATTGAACATGTGTGGAGATTGGGGTTAAGAAAAAATCAATCAGAATTAGAGAAATGGAAGATTATAAAATGTCTTGAATGCAGCTTTAATAACACTCAGTATAAACACAAACACATGCTTGCATGCACAGAAGCACACAAATACCATTTCAGTTATTTGCAACCATGCATACTGTTGCAGAACATTCACTTTATATACTCATTATTCTTCTTATTATTTTCTTAATATTTTATTATTTTTTTGTTGTTGGGTCATTTAGCAACTAAATTTTACAAAGGTGACTAACAATACATGAAATAATTAAACACAGATAAACTTTTAAGGTGACAAGCTGATAAAGATTAGGATATTCAATATTTTCATGCAATTCATTCTATCAGAGAAGTGAAAAAAATGGTATTTTTGATGGAGGACTTAAATATGAATTGAGGGTAAAAAAGCAAGGTTTTTTCCATGAATGTGAACAGTAATGGAGAGTCAGTGGATTAGCTTGAGAGAGAAGAAAATTTGCCTCAAAGAGATGAGAGTCAATGGTTTACCATGAGATGAGGGCAAGATCAGGCAAGGAGCAGAGGAAGTGTAGCATAACAAAGGTAACCATCAAGGTGAAAAGCCATCATAGTACAAACAAAGGGTTGTGCAAAATACATTGTTAAGAAGGACAAATTCTGATTAATTTTGCCCAAGATGAGCAGCAAGATCAAGACAGGAAGGAAATAAACTGAGAGAAGGACATAGTTCTCCTCAAGTTGGTGGTCTGATCCAAAACAGAACCAGCGGGCTGATTCAGATCTGGATTCAGGAAGTGAGCTATTACTCGGGTCAGGTGGGGGTGGAAATGGACAGGCAACACCTCCCCCACCCCCATCCCCCCACTTTCTGCCCGCAGCCCATACTCTGCACATTAACTGCCCTGTTGCCATGGAAGCGATCACCACTGTTTCAATGAACCGGGATCAGAGGGTCATGGTGTCAGGGGCCAGTCAACACAGCCATTACAGGCATCCCTCTGATGTTCCAGGCCACTCCATTGTATCATTCCTCAAAGATCAATGCTTACCAGAATACCACTGATACAAAACTCCACCACAATAACACCCACATGTGAGCATCTGCACTTACTAACACCGACAACTAGGCACAAGGGCAGAAGGTACTGAAGATTTAATGGAAAATATGCTAATGTCTCATTAGCAGTTCTGTCCTTCCCCAAACATTACAGCAGTCAGCATGACCATAAGGATCCGCCACAATACTTTCAAGTCCTTTTGTATGACCATATTCAAAACTTATTCTTGGTTGCAATGGCAGCAACAAACAACCTCGCTACAATAAATTTAGGGATGTCAACTGGCTACTGTTTGAAATCAGCTGAGAGATCATAAAAACCCGCATAAGAGAGAAAACCAATGCTCAGAGTCAAGGTTCACAAAACAATCATAAAGCCACAGTGGAGATGACCTGCTCTCACCCAGAGTGCAGAGGCCATAGGAGGCATTAGTGAGCATATGGAAACTTGATTAGGCAGACGGGCCTAAAATGGGCTAGAAAAATAAACGAACATTAGTACACTAATTACCTACTACATGTTACACATGACCTTCATTGAGAAAATGAATCCTCTGCACCACAGGTTAGTCAATAATGTATTAATATTATGTCACGTAGTCAGGTAATGTTCTGTCAATGTCAGGCGCATTAAAGGGGTGAGCAATTTGATAGCACTGGGATCTGAGAGGGAGGGGGCAGGGCAAGAGTACTGAAGACCTAGCATTGATTAGCAACCTGAGTGCCCAGCTCCTAAGGTCCCGTGCCAGTAGCCAGAACATGATCAATGGGGGCTCAGACTAGAGACCATCAACACCACATTCATCTTCCACAGAAATCCCCACCAGCCTTCTGGCAGGAAACATTTTAATCAGCACTCCAGGGAAATCTGATGGTGTGAGAAAGCAAGAGGAGGTGAGGAGTGGAACTAGGAGTGTCCATTACCTGTCCATGCACAATGCCGACCCTGTGCATGTATTTATTCCCTCTGATACTTGTTCCACTCCCAGGTGCTCATGGTTAGCCCAAAATATGTGGGCATGCACATTCAACCAGTCCAGTACACCAGAGTGCCACACTAATGGCAAAGTGAGTAAACTGCTTGTGCCAACATTTCCTGTGATCCAGAGAACCCATCACAATGACAAGTAATGGAACTTTCTCAATGTTCACTGAAAATTATCATGACCAACTCCACAATGACTGCCTTTTAGATCTCGGCAAACATCACCTCAAATTTCATTACATTCTTTGTTTGCTCAGCAAATTTTGCTTTCTGTGTCTAGCTAGATTCCTGTGTACTTCAATTTCACCACTCTACATAAGAGAATAACAAATATCAAAGCCATCCAAGTATGTGAAGGAGATCCTTTACCGGTTTCCAAAAACTGGTGACGTTTGATATTTTTAATTATTAACTGTAATTTTAAAATTGTTTGTGTACGTGTTTGATGGGATCCCTGTCTAAATCATCTAATTATCCGTAAACTGTCTTATTTTCATTAACTGCACTTCAAAACAGGTTAATTGTAATACTCATTTTATGTGTAAGTATTAGAATTTTATGTGTAAGTATTAGAATTTTCTGTCTAATTAGACCACTGGTTGCTTAATTAGAACCGCCTGTGTAATTAATGGCTCTTTAAATACAGGTGTGGCAGGTTGATAGAGGCATACTTTCTGTGGGCAGTGGCTGCATTTTTATGTGCAGTGCAGTGGTCACAAGGTTGAAGCAAATTTTTGGAAATTTCTTTTTTTTAAATTCAAAACAAAAACTTTTTTCACTATCTGAGCATGCTACACAGAGTTGTCTGTAAGGTTGATTTGCAGATGGAACGTTGTCGTTGTCCCTTTGAGCATGGTACTGGACCTGAATTGCTTCAATAAACAAACACAAAATGCACAATATGTAAGCATGTAAGTTGTCACAGATAAGGGGTGTGTAAATATATGCCTTGAAAAGGTATTCAACCCCCAATACTGTTCTCTCAGTTTCCAAATTTAAAATATATTAAAGCAAGATTTTTTTCCAGCTGGTCTATACAATATTTTACATCATGACAAATCAAGAGAAACATACAAAATCTTTAAAAAAAAATGTAGAGAAAAATAAAACTAAACCATTGAGATTTAAAATGTATCCATACCCTTTGTAATTATAAGGCTAACCTTGCTCAGGTGCAAGATCTTGTCTTATAAGCTCATCAAATTTGCTGATGGTTTCCAACTGTGTAGGAAATTAGTGGATCACCTGGTTTGAATCACTTGAGCATGAGCATAAATACCTTCCCTCTCTATAAGATCAAACAATATGGTTGGATTTTCCATTGAACAAACCAAAATGAAGAGACAAGAGCATTCAAAACAAGTGAGGAGACATAATATAATATAATTGTGGAGAAACACATTGGGGAAAGCTACAAGAACATTTCAAAGGCACTGAACATACCTCAGAGCTCAGGCCAGTCCATCATACAGAAGTGGAAGAAATATAGAACATAAGAACATACGAACATATTATGATGAGAACAGGCCATTCGGCCTAACTAAGCTCGCCATTTCTTAATTAAAGAGTATCCAAAACTGCATCAAGTCTAGACTTGAACACAGCAAGGGTCTCTGCTTCAACTACATGACCTGGCAACCTATTCCATGTATTGATAACTGTTTGTGTAAAATAATATTTCCTTATATCAGTGCAGACCTTGCGGAACCATAGCTACACTGCCTAGGGCAGGCCACCCCCCTAAATTTAGTTGCCGAACAAGAATGACACATCAGAGAGGCTACCGTGATGTCAACTGTCACTCTAACCGAGCCACAGAAGTCAGTGGCTGCAACTAAAAATGATGTCCATGGGTCAACAATCTCCAAGCTATTGCACAAAAAGACTCTTTATGGAAGATTGGCAAGGAAGAAGCCCAATGCTGGAAAAAAGCACATGCTTGCCTGTAAAGACTTTGCAAAATGTCACTTGGAAGATACTCCAAAGATATGGCAGAAGGTCTTGTGGTCTGATGAGACTAAAATGGAACTTTCTGGCTCAAACACTATGCGGTATGTGTGGTGTAAAGCTAATGTTGCACATCAGCCAGAAAACACCATCCCCACAGTGAAATACGCTAGTGGTAGCATCAGGTTATGGGGATGCTTTTCAGCAGCAGGGACTGGCAACCTGGTCGAGATTGATGGAAGATGAATGGTGCACAATACATGGAGATTCTGGATTAAAAACCTACCCCTCTCTGCCAGAAAGTGTAAACCAGGGAGGAAGTTTGTGTTTCAGCAGGACAACAACCCAAAGCACACTGCCAGGGCAAGACTAGATTGGTTTAAAATGAAGAAGATTGACGTCCTTGAGTGGCCCAGCCAGAGTCCTGACCTTAACCTCATCAAACATCTGTGGAAAGACCTCAAAATTACTGTCCACTGCCGCTCCCCAAATAACCTTGTACAGCTTGAGCAATTTTGCAAGGAGGAATGGGCTAATATTGCTCCATCACATTGTGCAAAATTGATAGAGACTTATACAAAAAGGCTGATGGCTGTACTGACTGTGAAAGGTGGTTCAATCAAGTACTAAAGAAGGGGGATGAATACTTAACTGTTGACACTTCAGTTCTTGGTTTTTTTTTTATTCTTTAATGGTTTATAATTTTTCTTTGTAGGGCTGCACTGTTGCAGAGTTGAGTGATTCACAAAAAAAAAAATCTGTCTAATTAGTCAATCTCAGGTTGTGAAAGTCATTTGTGGGGAAGGGTGGGGACAGAATAATTTTTCAAGGCACTGTGCGTGTATATACATGGGGTGCAGAAAAATTCAATTTTTTGGAATGTTTGACAATTTTCATTAATTTATTGATGCCTTGTTTTTATGGATGAGATATTTAGATGAGAAAGAAATTTCTGGTCCCCCATGGGGGGGGGGGATTGGGGAAAAAACGTCTGTCCTGCATGTCAGAATTTTTCATGGAATTACCATATGGAGAAAATGTTACAAATTTGATGTTTCATAAGACTATAAAGAAGGGAACTGCTGCTGCCGCAAAAATGTAGAGTGCACTTGCAAGTATTCAGATCTGCTGGGATATTAAAATGTGCCAAATGTAGGTAAGCTTTGAATACTACAGCTCTGAGATTCAATGTTTTTTCAAACACTTGTTTATGTGAACCAACAATAAGACAGAGTCTGTCAGTTACAGTACATGAATTTGGTTGCATAGACTCAAAATTATCTCACAACATTGAGGCCACCAACAAAGACTGCTTTGGTCCATTCCATTTTCTCTCTGCATATAATAATTCCAATAACATTTATTTTTAGAGTACTTCTAGCTAAGGAAAGGAGACGTGTACTAAGCCTGGCATTTAGAGGACTGACATCCAAGTCCAAGGCTTCTGGCTGTGCAGGAAAATATTGTGACCACCACACAAGTCCAACCCACACTGCTGGCTGGACTTGTCTCCAAGATTCCAGAGATGCAAAAGATTTTAGACAGAGAAAAGCCCAGTAGTAGAGGGAAAAGTGAATGCTGGACCGACAAAGCTTATCCATCCATTTCATCTCAGGAAAAAGCCTTCACGCTAGCAGCCAATCCTTTATACAGATGTATGGAGTTTCTCCGTAAAAGGTATCTGTACAGCTGATGAAAATTGTAGGGCTTAGGAAGTACTGTAGGAAGTACTAAACAGCTTCTATCCAGAATCCAATTATTACAATGCCATCAGCTGCATCCCACATGTACATTTCTCACTGGTGCAGAAAATAGGTGATCTAAAGATCTGACCTGAAGTCTCTGACCACCCCCCTGCAGAATATTCCTCAAGGCAAATCCCTCTCACACTACGTGATTTGTTACTGTTTTTAATCATTCATCATGTGTGACTGGAGTGGTATTAAACATAGTAAGTGTAACACAATGCAGTTCTAAAGAAAAAAAGGAATTGTGTGGGTCAATTTGAACAGATAAGCAAGCACAGATGAAGAAAACGTACTAACAAAATACATCAATCTCCAATTTGATATTGTCTCTGGAAAAGGTCTCCCTATATCTGAAATTATTTGCACCTAGGGACAAGAGATGGTAAATGTTTAATTGGGCTGTTTCCCTCAGAGATGTGGTCTCTAGCATAGCTCAAGACATTGCACATTGAATTTAAATCACACCTACTATTCCTTAGGCACAATCTAACATCCCAGAACAATCTTTGAGGGAGTTTGCATAGCTGATACTTATCCTCAAAAGCACTCTCTAAAATGCTATAAAGGATAGGGGCTTTAAAGATAATCATTCTAGCACGAACTACATATAAGCTGTATCAACATAATCTATCCAATCAGATATCAGTAGCTATTGTTATAGCCCTAGGTAAATATTTTTGTGGCACATAAATCTAAAGAAGAAAACTGGGGCCACTTTCTCCCCCATCCTAATTCCAAATCACAGATCCTCAGTAGAAACACAATTTATGCAGCAAAAGAAAAATGGCACAGCTAGCATGTGGTCTATGTCAATAAGCTTGTGAAAATTGTGGAATTTGGGAAAGTAATAAAAAATAGGTTAAGTAAATATGAATATTGGTGCACTGATGAAAGAGACAACAAAGTCAAAACTGCATTCACTAAAATGAAAGATTTAAACAACTTTATTAAAAAACCATGTTGATCTAAGTGATTTTAGGGACTTCCAGCATGTGAATATGGCATATTTGTGGAGCTGACTTATTTTCAGTTCATACCCTTTCATGCATTTTCCCTTGCAGGACTGTCCGTAATTCCCTTGAAAGACATGCTTGAAAGGTTTTTCCATGAAAACATACACCCGTTTATGATTAAGATTAGTTTTAGAGAGCAATTTTTTTTTTTAGGTTTGGGAGCAAAATCATTGCTGATACTAGTGAGCAGCATCACCTAGTGGGCAAAATGCATTAGTGTCCAATGTGAACAGTAGTAATTCTTTCCCTCCCCAACTTTCTGCATAGGTCTGCTTACTTTTACTTATTGTAAACATACCTAATATGACATGAACTGCATCTTGTTACATCTATTTTGCACATTTAAGTATAATGGATTAATCGGTTTAAACATGACCTAACAATTAAGCGCATTATTTGGTAGTTTTAAAAGACTAATCACAAATAGCTAGTACTATAACATGCAATGATTAAAGGATGATAGAAACCTTTTTTGGTATTTTACTTGGGTAAAATACGGGTAAAAATGGGAAATACTCTCAAAATTGTTCATATGTTCATATGTCTCCACAGGGGGGCGCCAAAGGATACAAAGATTCAAAGTGAAATTTGATTGGCTATCTAGTGTTCATGACGCTTAAGAAGACTTGAACCAATCAAACAAATGCCTTCCATAGATGCGTTTTCATTGGACAGAAGGAAATGTCAATCAAGTTGTGTTTTGGCATTTGAGGTGAAAACTTGCCATTTGATTTCTGGACTTGCTAAGGAGAAGAGCTCCGTAACACAAATGTGTGATTTATGTGTAATGTTAACTGTTGCCAAATTTGGCACTAGCTCCCCGCTGTTGCTCCATGGCATCTGTCTAACACTGTAATGCTCCTTTCTGTTCTTGAAAAAAGGTTTAATTTACTCTGTTAGATATATTATGCTGCAACAAATTACCAATTACTAAAAACTAATTAAAATTTATGTGCACCAACATATATTAAACAAATAAAACTGAATAATACACACCAATTGTTCATTATTATTTTAAAATACGTCATAAACTGCCATTCTCAATATAATTACGGGAAACTGATTCGAATTCACAAATCACGTGAACGTGATTTGCTACAGCTACACTGTCCACATTTAAAATACTAGACTAGCCTAGAGTTACGACTGGATTTTTTTTAGCTATAATACAAATTGATTCTAATTAGGGATAATTGTGTGCAGATAATTACTGCTGTATACATGATGAACAGCTGAACGTTTGTAAAATCAAATATAATTGTAACTTTTGTCAGGAGAATGAAACAAAAAAAAGTCATTTCCACGATTTTTCTCATTACTGCGACGAAGACTATAGGTCAATTAAGCCGAAAAAGTCTGAAAAAAGGCGTTTTCGAAATACTTCCATTTACATGCTAATAATAAATAGCGCGATTAAAGAGTTGAAATAGGAGGGGAAGGGGTATTTGCCGCAGAGTAACGCTCGTAAACTGGCTGACCACTTTCATTTAGGCGAGATAGTTGGCTACAGAGCCATGCGACATCATTATCAAACATCACAAAAAGTGTCCCAGACATGCAGCATGAAATCTCTCTTGTTCACTCCAAAAGGTTGGCTTTTGCCATCCCCCTTTTTTACAGTTTACTGGCTAGCTAGCATTAGCACCATAGGTAACGTTGTGAACAATGAAAATGTAGTTATTTCTCTTATTCTCTCAGACATTTAAATACAAACCAAGAGGCGCGATTAAGGTGTTTATGTTCGAGTAGCCCTACAATAATGTGAATGAAAAAGTACGCCACATATCTTACTGCATTTTAATAATCGAAGTAGAGTGTTACATGATTTCTGCCTGACTCTGAGTATTGTCTTAGTCGTATTAAAATCGCACTAATAGCGTGAGTGTAAAGGTGGCCACTGTTTAAATGAACACCAAACTGTACAGAAAAGGGAAACAAACCTCACCGCCAACGCTGCATTCTAGCTTGAAATCCCACCATGCCCGGCGTTCTGCTCACTGCACACTCATTGGTGCACTTGTCATAGGAACGTCACCAGTTTGGACCAATCAGCTCGTAACTGTGAGACGCAAGCCGCTGTTGTGATTTAAGAGGTTGTCAGCCATAAATCTGTCCACAATGCCACGAACTTGATTTAGATCCATTTACTTGTGGATTAATAAATGGTTATCCAGCCGCTGGCTGTTCAGTTTACAGAATTTCAAAGATCATCTGGAGATATACAATTAGAAGACTTTAAACCTGATCGTGCTATTTCCACAGGAGGCGTGTTTCTCGGAATCAATTCTCACGGCTTTTTTTTTTTTTTGAAAAAGACCACCACATGGGGATAACTCTTTGATCATTTGGAAAATTCTGTCTTTGCCTTGTTTGCTTGTCCATCTGTTGTAGTAATATTTACCTGTGTTTGTTTGCCAAAATCATAGAAGTACGCTACAGCATACGTGAAGGAGATATCGTGAGAATATTGTTATTGATAATACCAGTGACACCATTCTTGAATACAGCAGAATGACATCACGATTTAGGCGAGTGAAGTACTTCAATGAACAGTTTCATACACACACACACATGAAAACCAATAACAAGAAAAAATGATCAGATGTGATTGATAAAGGTTCGCTGAAATTCGCGGTAGGCTATATCTATAAAATCTCGAATTCTTGTTCTTTTGTAGTTGTAAACTTAGATGCATTTACCACTATAACCCATCGTATAAATCAGCAATTTCCTGTTAGGTTCCAGATCAATAAATCTCCCTACCAGCGTGCGAGGTGACTTTAAATTGGTCAAGGTGGAAAATCGTTTCCCTTATGTTATACTGTGATCTGAAACTGATATGGCAGTGTATAAACTGTGACAGCTGTCAACTAATCTTTTTACTATATAAAGTGAATCAATCTGGAAGAGAAGTCTGACGTATCCCAAAGTTTCCGTCTGCCAAGTAAATCAACTGCACAGCCCAAGAAGTCAAGAAGTTCACGTTCAACAGATTTGTGCCACTTGCGTTGATGTAAATATGAAAGAATGCAGTACAAGGTTTCCAGAGGGAGAGTAGGTTTGCTATTAATTTCTGACTGGACACTGGAATTCCGGCACTATTGTGTTTTGTGTTTTGTTTGTTTGTTGCTTTCATTGAATCATCTAAATTATGTCAGGAAATTGGATGAAAAGTGTTGACAGTAGCCACAGAAAGAACATAAATATATTCAATAATTCATCATTATAATATATACATCACCATTATATAGTGATGTATTTTCCTTAATTTCAGCGTACGAGTACTACATTTTGTAGTTTGTCACCAGCTAAACTCATTCTAAATTACAACGGTTTGTTTAAACACTGAAATGCTTCCTGGTGTAACACTTTCGTACAACAAATACATTTCATGTGCTGAAATGCATCAATTTATAAGTTTTTATTTTTAAAAGAACGCGTGGAATTGACTGTAATGATAAACTTTAATTTTCAAATAGGCCTACATTGGCCGGAGAATATGTGCTTATCAGCTAAAAAAAAAAAAAAAAAAAAGGAAAATCAGCTATTTCGCTGTAAATTGCAACACAGGCATTAAAATAGTTAAAAGTGAAGGATATGCTCATACATATGCAACATCCAAAGGCGTGGTGTATTTTCAACAAATCAGAGTAAAGCTTGGACACACCTCCAACGATGCTTCTCCTCCCACTAGGGGGAAGTCATTCTTTCCAACAAACCAATAGAGATCAAGGATCATCAATGACGTCTATGGATTCAATAGGTTCCTTATCCCTTACAAGGTAAGCTCGGCCCAGTCTCCTGAACAGTGCCAAATATAATTTATATATATATAGGCTATATCTGTGTGTGTATATATAAAAAATGCATAAAATACAGATAGTGTAATGTATGTATTACATTTGGTACTATTCACACACACACACACACTCATAAACATACGGCACATAGTGCATATTCCTAATTTAACTTGAGGGCGGCATGATTTGTAAAAACCTGAAAAAATAAGATTTTTTAAGGTCAACCCTGGAAAAGTAAGTAAATAAATACGAAAAAAAATTATTTGCAGGGTCATGTATTGCTTTTTCTTATTTACGAAGAAAAAATGTTTAAAGCAGTTTTTTTCCAGCTACATAATGTTATGACCGAAGCAATTTAAATTTAAAGTACAAGAGCAGTGCCACACCTCTTGCGATCTTCTGGTAACATTTAAAGGTCTCTGACTATTATACTATACTTATTTTTGTAAGTAATAAAATGCCAAGTTAATACAAGTGTTCGTGTTGGTATCTAGTATTAATAGCATATTATAATATAAACTCAGAATGCCTGTTTTTGGGAAATCAATCTTACAGTTGAAACGAATCACATTATTACTATTTCACACTTTTACATCTTAGAGGAAGGTTGAAAATGATTATAATACACTTTACACATTTACGCATTGTGTATATGTAGCCTAAGTATTACTCACTCTCATATGCACTGGGACCTATGATTTTGGACAACAGATTTTGGTTTATGAATGTATTAACAGACCTTTTTCGGCTCATAGGATGTCTCTTTCTAAATTTTAAAAGGGCTACGCAGTTGAAATGATTGACAGCACGCTTGAAATCATACTTAACTGAAAACATATGTGACATCAAATTACTGTTGTGGTCTTTGATAATTTTATTTTATGTAATAATTGCCTGGCAAATTCGCAGCACCCTATTCCATTTCTGTGCGATGTGGTAAGAAAGTTGTGCGAAGATTTTCATTACTATACTGCTGTAATTCCCCATAACAGTCGCGAGATGGCAGTCTTTGGACGGGATTCAAGTGAACTACTGTATCTAATAAGACTGCAAGCTTGTCAGACGTCTCACGTCCCTGTAAATAGACGTTTGGTCCCGAATAGACGTAGAATTATCGGGCTAAACAGCTCATGCGATATTCCCCCATCAGATAGGCATATATGAAGTCGCATCACTGCAATGACAAATACTTCGCGAGTGCTTTAAAATGATTAAAATGTGTTTTTGTCACCACTTGTTCTTAAACCTTTTCACCGAAAGCAACGTTATGAACTCACTTAAATAACATAGGCTACTAAATCATTACTTCAGTTTCATCCTTCCATTTGCACCTCTTTGGAATCTTCAGCAAATTCAGTATGAAAAGTAGGTTAGACCCAGGGCTTTAGATTAGATCCTGAGGTTATGTCTAAATAAAGATCACATGGTTCTAATGTCATGCACCAGCCCCTCTTAGTTTGATCGTCAAATGTCCCCACACCAAAACTCACTGAATAAATTCTGGCCCGTCCAGCTCTGACTGAAAAGGGGATGTTGCACTATATTGAAACCTGCCCTTTATTTTGTGGGGTGTCGTTTTGCTGTATTGTCATATTTAGCTACACCTGAGTAATTTGCCTATAAACACAACCCTTTAACCAGCTACCCAAATGGGGGTGTGAATGAGGTGATCACATCTGATCTGGCACAGCTCCCGAGAAGAAGAAGCGTATTTTTTTTTACCAGGAGGCTGTAGAAGTGATATGAGATGACAACACTATCAGTATATTAATTTTGTTGCAAACATGAAGAACTGTTGGACCCAATATAAATTGAATTTTAACCTTGTAAACAGTTTAGCCGTTCAACCAATGTTTAAATGCGTTTCAGCGATGATAGACTAATTTTGTACAACAGCAGTAGGCCTACGCATAAGGACAGTAGCCTGATCTCTAAATACTGATTGAAGTCGAGGATGTTTATGCGTAAATTCCACTATGAAAAAAAATACGTAATATCATGTTTATTAATTTCATTTAGTGGCTTGGTTTTCATCGTATTCCAATAAAGGGCAAAACCGCAATGGGTGACTGTGCATTATCGCCCTCTGTCTGTAATATTCTCACCCCTTCCTTTTAGCGTTAACAGAAGAGCAATACTGTCGTCAATAAATGCAACGACCTATTAAAATAACAAAGCAAATATATTCTTAAAAATAAAGTCATAAATGAGAAATATAAAATTGTACTCAGAGGGCTACTACGTATAATATGTGTAGGCCTACATCATCTGTATAGTAGGCTAATATTTCAGCCAGTGTCGTCTCCCGCCGCTTTTGATCTTCACTGCTCCCTGTTTTCCTTTCCTGGCCTTTTCCCTGGGAAACCACTTCCTCTGAGTACTCCGTCCGGCCATTTTTAATTTAACTCATTCATGAAAAGTTTTCCGTAAACACAACAACCCTTGTATCTGCCTACTCCCGGCAAATTTTACCTTGCACGAATCCCAGGACAACGTATATAGCCATGTTACTTCACAGATGTGACAGTAAAACAGCGTGTAAACGCGTTGTGCCTGGCTTTGTATTCAACCGAACGCTTACGTAGTTTTACTAGACATCCTGATGATAGCTCACACTAGAATACGCAAAACGGTATATTAGCGCAGTCAATAGTCCGTTGAATTGTTTTACCGACTCATCCACCGCGGTGAAACGCTACGGTAATTATACAGTGCGCTGACAATATTAGATTGCTTTAGTCATGTAAAAAATGACCGTCACGTGTAAATATAGCAGAGTCATTTTTTTAGTTTTAGCTATATTGTTTTGTTAGCTTTTTGTTACATCTGAAGCACAAAAGAAGTAGCCAGCAAGCTAGCCGAATTGTCTGAACCTTGCGGGTCGGCTCGAAATTGAATTTACCATTTTGCAAATGGTATATTAGTTACGATATGACCCGCATATGGCTTTATTGCTCTTAGCGTTATTACAGCGATTGATTGAAGTAAATGTCTGACAACGACGACGACTTGCCAATGCTGATGAGCGTCAGCTACATGGTGCTACAGATGTAGCTTGTCAGCTAACGGTGTCCTATCAGCCAAGAAGCTCTTCTGCAATGTTCAATTAAGCAACCAATTTCTTAGCAACAAACGACATGTGGGCGAAGTTAAAAAAAAAAAAAAAAAACTTTACTGAAGTTGAATTTCAGTTGCTTTTAAAAGAATCCTCGGTGACTCACATAATAATTGTTATGGCTTGCATAAGCATGTACTCATATCTGGATCAAAATTATTGTAATCATATCCCAGTGTGTTGATTGACAGGTTACTGTGTTTCCTGTCAGGGAAACATGAGAAAGAAACAGAATGTGAAACAGAGGAAGACAGAGGAGACTACAGTCGTCCAGGAGTTTGTTGTGGAGAAAATCATCCACAGGAGAGTCACAGATGGAAAAGTGGAGTATTACCTGAAGTGGAAAGGCTTCACAGAGTAAGAGAGCATATAACACCAGTTCTCCCCCCCACCCCCCCTGCATGTGTGAGAGAGAGCTGTTTTCAGAAAGGTGGAAAAGGTTGAATTTGGATGTAATTGTAATTAAGTACCAAATAAGTGCATGATTGATAACTACATTTTTCTTTACTTGCACATCCTGCAATGGATTCATTTAAAACTTATTTTGTAACTTGTGTGTAGGAAAGCAATACTGGTAAAAAGATGAGTGCTTGCAATACATCCTCACCAGGAACACTAAACACACGTTACTGCCGTACATTTTTAAAATTGTAACCTGTGATATAGACAGTAAGCCTACGACAGTTGTTGAGTTGCTTGACTGGTGAGCTTGCAAGTTGTTTGTCATTCGTTTTTTAGTTGGGGGTCCGCAAAACTTGAATCAGCACTGTATTTAGTGCTGAAATTCAGAAATTTAATGTAACTAAATTATAAGTGTTATCTGTGCTTTGTACTTTTTTGTTATTTTGTGCTTTTGAATTCATCCTGTTTTTTGCATAACATGGTTAAATGTATTATACCATTCCAGGTCCCAGCCAAAGCAATTGTAAGGGGTTGACTGTACTGTGTAACTTTGACATACTTGCTGATTGTTCATTGTCATGAGGTGACACTGCAGAAAATGTGTGCATTTCATTATGTCCTCACCACAGTTGGTGGTCACAGGTGGGTGGGTGTTTCTGGTAATGTTCTGCACACATGTTGCATTTTTGTCTGTTTGTTTTGTCAGTGCGGATAACACCTGGGAACCTGAGGACAATCTTGACTGTCCTGAGCTGATTGAGGAGTTCCTCAAGACCTTCTCCATCCCAGGGGAGAGTGAGGGAGAGGACCTTCAAACTCCAGGTCTGCAGGGACATCCCGAGGACCCCACTGAAGTCAACACTGAATACGTGAGTTACACTGAACAGACATCACAATGTGCACTATGCACAAGAGTCAGTGAACACATGTCTAAACATGCACTGTAAATACCACAGAGTACTTGAATTCGCACATCAGCAGGTTAAGCCAGGAGACTGAACAAGTAAGCTGGTGGCCTGTAAGTGTTGGGAAATGACATTTCAGGAAGTCTTGATGAAACAGTTTTGTTCTGAGACATACAGTTGTGTCTTCCCACAATTTATCAGCCCTCTCTTCCCTCAGTCAGCACACTGTTCTGTCACTTGGGGAAATGTGATGAATAATATGTTTTGTATCATCTAACCACTGCACCGTAATTGTGGAACTTCCATTGCCGAGTTCAGGAAAAACGTTGCATTACAGGCTATTAAAGCAGACCTTGGGTTCATCTCTGGAAAAAATCAAATACAGGAAAAGGGTGGGGGGGGAGTGGGTTGCATTTCAGCCATTTACCAATCAGCCTTGTAACTGGTCACCCCTTAATGTCTGCTTGGCACATCCAACTCCACATTTTCCTTCAGTTTTGCTCTGGAAAATCACTGAGTTGTCATTAGAATCTTAACAGTCATTTCAACCTTCTGCTTATATATGAATGTACAATACAGCATTTAGTTATTAGCATTTACATTTAGTTGATTGTAGAGGTGCATATCCAGAGGGACTTATATAGGTTACAATTCTTATATGTTATCCATTCATACAGTGGATATTTACTGAGGCAATTCTCTGTTAAGTACCTTGTCCAAGCATACAACAGCAGCTCCTTACCACTATAGTTTGCTTATCAGGATACATTTTTTCTTTTCCATCTTTTATTTCAATTGCATTTTGGCTGTTTTGCAGAGTTAGGTTTGAGCTACAGGTTGAGCAGTACTGTGGGTATATGTGGTAAAGCAGTAGAAGATGAAGCTGTAATTTATGTGTGTTTCTATCAGCTATTTTTACTTAAATACTAAGAATTTTAAGAGTTCAAGCCCCAGTGCACATGTGGAGAGTAATTAGGGAGTATACTTCATTGCTGGTGAGTTGTTTTGCCCATGGCAGTGAGTCTTTAGTTACTTCCTGGTGCTTCTTAAGGAATTGTGGTGATGGTAGCTCTGATTATTCATGAGCAGACAGGTCTGGAATGTAGCTCAGTAGCACAGAATTACTGACTGTTACAGTTGTTCTAAGAATCAGAAGCATTAGTAGACTCATAGCTAATGATTACATTATTTATAGTTATTGTAACGATTAGTCAGTATTAGCTGTCTTCACCAAGTAAGGTTTCTGATCCACTGCATCCACTGATCCAAAAGAATCTGATCAAACAATTAATGTTTGCAAAGACACATAGTTTTCAGGAGAGGATGTGTTGAAGAGATTTGTGTTTTACTGGTTTTTACAGGAGCAGCAGTCACATTATCTAGTAATTTTAGAGTGTGGTATCAAATTCATCCAAGTTTCTGTGGAATATGTCAGCTGCCCTGTTAAATTCAGCAGATTGTGTACTTTTTTTTTAGTATAGAGAATTCCAGATTACAGGTTTTGCTCATTATTTAAAGTTAGGCTCAAGAGAGCTGGAGGTGCACTTCCAAGTTTAGTATCACAGGACCAGAACTTTCTGTGTGTAGTATAGGGTGTTCAACATCCTGTTTTCACTGATTCAGTTAATGAATGACGATGCTCCTTGTGTCCTGACAACTACAGGAGCTGTCTCAGTGTGAGCGTCGGGGGATCGAGGTGCGGGATCCGGGCGAGCACGAGCCAATGAACCCTGCCGGGTTCATTAGCCAACTGGAACCCGAACGCATCATCGGGTCCACAGACAAACAGGGGGAGCTCATGTTCCTGGTCAAATGGTAAAAAAAAAAATCGCAAACCATTCTTACTCTCAGTCCTGTAATCCTAACCAGCTTCAAAACTGTGCTGTGAGTCAGCATTTCAGTGTGTCCTCTCAAAACAAGTAGGAGCCCTGCCACTTTTTGTTTGTCAGTCTGGATATGACCATCTGCCACATGAACAGTAGTAAATGTAAACCTGTTGTTGGGGTTTTTAGACAGAAAGACAGGATGGTACAGTGCATTGTGTGCTTTGAATTGGGGGCCTGTTGACCGGCCTGTGTTGTGCATATCTTCTCTTATGCGCATGTGACGTGACAGGAAAGGCACCGAGGAGGTGGCCTTGCTGTCAGCCCGAGAAGCCAGTGCCAGGTGTCCCCAGGTGGTCATTGCCTTCTATGAGCAGAAGCTGACCTGGCATTGTGGGGACGAGGAGCAGCAGTGAGGAGATGCAGCTGACAGAAGGAGAGGAGAAGAACAGGTGAACTTTGTGGACTGCACCAGTGTTAATGGCAGCTTGTAGGATTTCTTTCCCAGTATGTTAATATTGCATATCCTTCCGCTGTGCAGAAGTCTGTGCTGTATATTGTTCTATAGACAATAGAACCCTCTAATATAACGGTGTAGCTGAAAAGTGGTAGCAGTAATGGTGTGTAGCCAGACTGGACTTTTTTTTAACTATAGAAGGATACTACGGAATAAAAAATGACTACAGAACTTATGTCGTTCTTTGTGGTCACAGAGCTGAAGGACGGCATTATACAAATGTTTCAATATTATCTGTGTGTCTTGTGTCCCCTAACAGTAGATGCACTAGATGATTTTGTTTTACCTCAGTTGTACCTTGGAAATAAACTGTTACTTATTTGAATGCACGTATATGTGCAATATGTGATTTAAGCAATGTGACTATGTAAGATTCCACACAGTACAACACTGTGCATTTAAGTTTCTATGTGTTCTGGTGTTGAGAATGAAGTCTCCTTAGTGTCATTATTTTGTTTTCATCTCTGAAACAGATGGAATGTGTGCTTAATGTGTGTTAACAGAACCTAATATACAGTACAGCCTGTTTCAAAAGTTTGTAAATGGTCAAAGGTTATAGTTAAGTGACCCATTCACTCATCCTCTAGTCGTTGTTCACAGTGTGACTACATGTGTGTGTATAGGTGACTTTCTTTCAACAGGTACAAGCATAAAACCAAATAGACTGTCAGTAATGTCTTGTTTACTCACTATTTGATACCTGTATGTACCAGTTAATGATCTTGCAAGTTGCTCTGTTTAGCTAGAGGTTTGACTAATTAAATTAGTCAAGTGAAGTTATAACTTCATACCTTCATATCTGTAGCATTTGCTGACAGATCCATGAATGAAAAGTGGTCTGACCATGACAGATAAGACCTCGGAGTTGAGCTAGACAAGACATGAGAAATGACTGTGTTTTTCCTTATCTGGAAATGTATTTCAAAAAGGAACACTTCCCTAAAATATATCTGTCAGTCTGTTTGTGTGGAAAATGTTAAATAAATCTTCAACCATGTTGGAAAATGAATTTATTTTCATTTGGGTAGGCTAACAATAGGTGCTGTACGTGCAGAACCAATATGAAGTGCCAATGTGAAAAAACTGTAGCCCTTACTGTCTTTCCTTTGGTATAGTCTCTGTCTTTCATCAGTCTCTCTCAATGCAGAGAAATGTTTGTGTTTTTCACAATCACTTGTGTTGAACTTGTGGTAATACAAAAATTTTTTGTTGAGGACCTGGATTCAAGAAGGACGTCTGTCTGAATTCCATCTGATTACAAATCTGAAGTATGTCTAATTAGAATTGTTGAGGTGGAACAGATGGGTAAACTCAGCAGTGGTGTGATGCATTAACCAAAAGGGTAAATCATGCGGTAGAGCAGTGACCTTGGTATTTACCCAGGCCATAAAAGCCTGGAAGTTACCTCTGCTGCTGGTGGGAGCTGAGCCAACTGGCTCTTATGGGTAAATACCAAGGTCTTATGGGTGTCAGTTTTGCTTTTAGTCTGTCATGTGATCTCTGATCCTGTTTGTCTCTTGTGTGGCTTTTCCCCTAACCATTCTACTGCTCCACTTAGGGGCCAAAAGTGGAAGGAAACAGTTGGTGCATGTAGAGGCAAGTCTCATGACCAGAATTACAGCAGACTGTACTTTGCTCACCATGTTTTCATCGTAACAGACCATATCAATGCCTCAGGGGGACCTGTACGAGGGAAACGAGTATCTGCACACTTTTTTTTTTCCTCTAAAAATGTGTAATGAACAGTAATGACACTTGGACCATAGCAGCCCTTGGAACTGGCAACTTGTAATTCTTGCTTTGTAAAAACAGTACAGAATGTAATTCAGGGTAGATATTCTCTGTATTCAGTGTTGAGTCCATTCAGAAAGCCAGGCGAGCTGCAATTCCCAGAAATCCTAAGCAGGGGTAATACCACTCCACTGTGTATGAAAACTGAGCATATTGAATTTTAGATTAGTATTATAGGTACAATGGATGATGTCCATATAATTGGTGTAGATTTCAAATAATGACTCTTTGATTGCAGGTTGTGGCTGAATTACTGGTTGGTCACACTCACATTTGATGTGTGACTAACAGAATTCTGTACAGTGTTTGCCTTTAACCCTTTGAACAATGTCAAAGTTCAACTTTAATCCTAGGCTTCCACTCCCCAAGAGAGTTTAACAACTTACTCATGGCTCAGAATTTGACAAACAACCATGAGTCACAATCCTAGATGGTCTTTAAATAGATGTTTTGTTCAGCTCTTAACCAGGGAATCAAGTCAATGACTTGCTTCCTTTTTCCAGTAAACTGTAGTAAGGTGTGTGGTAGGCCCACAGGGTTATGGCTTATTCTAATTTCTGTGGGATAAAGCAGCTAGACAGGACAACAACCTATGACAGGGTAATTACCCAAACCATCTCTTTTAATACTGAGCACCAGAAGGGCAGTATATACCAGCAGTAATGCTGCTGAGTAGTAATACTAAACTATAGAAGTCGCACAGTACACAACTGACTTGCCATATTTGATACACGTGTTGGTTGACCTAATGTTTATAAAAAGTGGTCTATCGAAAGACCAATATCTGTAAATATTTATATTGCAGTATATATTTTTCAGCTGACAGTCTAAAAATGTTTATACTTTCATTGAAATATCAGTGGTTACCTGTACTTGTCTGAATAGCACACTGAGTTAAAGTGTTTTTTCTTTTTTTTAAAACAGATCGGAGCCATAAAGGTGGCTGTTGGTGAGACAGTATTGCTGAGTGACACTGATCAGATGAATTTGTTCCCATTAGCCATGGTCAGAATCTGGCTCTATCTCTCTGCTTTGGATTGGTAGTTTTGGGGAGTTTAACTTAAAGAAATGTATGTAACAGTATAAACTGGAGGATAACAAAATGAACACAAGAAGATAACACAGCATTCCTAATCATGTTTTTGCTTCACACCAAGCAAGCTGTTGTTTGGGCCTAATTACACCTATGCCTGTTCTGAAAAATTCAGTTTCCATTAGTCTTAAGGACTAAGGCTAGGGAGCACTGTGCAAACATGCATAAGTCAAATAAAGGAAACACTTCAAGCAAGTCCCCCTGTCCCACATACTACTTTTGATACAGATTTAGCGGTGGTTGTTTTGTTTTTTAAACATCTTCTGAACATATAGTATATACAGGCAGCCTGTACCTCACTGTTCACAGCGACAATGAATGCACAAGGACTTACAACTTTAAGACTCTGAGGCAGTTTGTTTACATGTAATTGACACAAGCAAATAAGCGATCAATGGAGACTCGCTTTGAAATCTGTGTGCTGTTTTGATTTCACACACGTGTACGTCACCTGTAGCCTTACTCGAATGCATTCGGCAAATCGCAATTACGCATGTCATGTGGCTAAACCGTTCAAAATCCCAGTGCTATGCCATTGTAGAAGAGAGGGGTAATTGTCCATTGCGTACCAGTCCTCACGGAGACTCTTCACCTGTCGGTAATCAACACACACTACGCACCCAACGACCAAGTAAGAACTACGTCTGCGGGGTGGACGAAGTAGAGGAAACGAAAGCAAACTGTCGGAGGTGTGTGGGCAGCATTACCGTATCCATCCAGTCCGTTTAAAGGTGAGATTTTGGTTTATAATAATGATTATCTATTTCAATAAAATGGGTCCTAGCAAAAATTCCACCACTGTTCATGTTGATTATACTTCTGAAGTAGTCAGTCGTGTTACTTGGTCAGAAAAGGAAGCTAAGTATCACTTCCTGTAAAAATGGACAAGAAATCTACAACAGCTCAATGCATTAATTAATTCGGTATTTTATAACTACAGCCTCAATATTTACGAGTATCGATGTATTGTTGAAATCAGTTACGCTAATTTGTGTGTCATTGCACGGATTACAGTGGTAAAACGGCTTTATGAATGAAGTTCACCGAAAACAAACATGACAGAAGCTGGCTGACTTTTGAGACAATGTTTACCCAAAATCCATCTCTTTTATCCGAACTTATCCATACATTACTCCTACAACGATGCCTGGCACAGGCATACTAGTTAAAGGAAACTATCCTGCAGCTATATCATTTTTACGTTTATTGTTTTGCCTTACATAAAATCGTTTTGTTTTACCAGCCCTGTTGAATATTAATCCCTAGGACTATTTGCAGGAACATACAGAACATACAGCAGCACAACTGTACGCATTTTTGTTCTCTGCACTACTTTGGAAAGTGGATTCCAAAGTAGATTTTTCTCCTACATATTGCTGCCCTGTATTTCTGAATATCATGGAGTTATGGTGAAAACCTAGACTATAAAGTATGGCTGTGGATGTAATTTTTTTATCTTTGTCTCAACAGTTTTTTTTTCTATTTCAACCAATTTTTCTGTCCTACAAAAAAAAAAAAGGTCAGTTATTTCCTTTCACCTCTGAATCTTGACAATGGAGGATGTGATTGACAATCTAATGAGACGGGTGAGTTACCACCTCCTTATTACATATTGATTTTACAATTCATTTGCTTGTCTGTGTCTTGCTATGACTCTGTGGCACAGTGCTTTAGTGGATTTTCCTCTTTGTGACACAGGATTTTGGTGTGAGTCAGTTTGAGAACTTCCTTTTTCTTGCACTGAAAAGCTGAATGTATGGTCATTCTGGCCAGACCCTAGCTTGCACTACCACTCAGGCACACTCCCTCATTAGAAGAAGGCGCAGTAGTTTGAGCTGGTCTGTTGATAACTTGGCTCATCTTGCTAATCTGCTCCTGATGCGTCAGCAGGAATTTGTCAGTGTTTGGGTGCGGGATCCGCAAATACAGAGGGAGGATTTCTGGCATGCCCACATCGATTATGAAATCTGCATACACGTAAGTATTAAAGCATGTAGCATTATTTGAATGTAAAATGTTCACATTCTGGAAACCCAGTTAATCACATAAATGACACCTCATACAAACAGGGTTTTAGAAACTGGTGAAAGGTCCTGAGTGAAAATTAATCTGAAAACCTAATGCAGAAGAGGACAGCATATCATGGTGGTTGAATGTTTATTTTTTTGCTTTGGACAATAAGTACCTTTTTGTGAGGGGAAAGACTGCTATCAAAGTTTTCAATTAAAGGTCATTTGTTCAGCTGGGGAAACATCCATTCCTTGAACAGGCACATAGGATACTTAGCCCACTCAGAAGGATTCAAAACGAAACTGTCAGAAAAAACTCTTGTACACAGAAGTATCAAAAACTTTACACTGTTACATACAGTTTATTTTACTGATGTGTGCTTTCTTGTAGTTTGTCTTTGATGCTACCAAGAAAGTTCCTCTTTTTGTGAGAAACTTCCTCTTGAAACTATTTTTTCTGACATTTTGGAAAGTTTTCATGGTCTTTTGAGTCAGAATATAACTCTGAAAGGGTGATGAAAGGAGAACTTTGTAGAAAAATCAATTATTGGATTGTCATTATCTGGAATGAAAGTGGGTCACTCAATGTTTTTAGGCTATCCAGTGACAACACCGTGCATTCATTGACCTTTAAAGTATCATTCCAAAGTATCATTCTATGCAATGTGCTGCTCTCAGCCTATCCAGATTTTATGTGGATCAATATGTGGATCTTCTTTTGTCTCCATGTGACACAGATATCTTGAAGGTGTGCTTGAGTTTTCAGATTATCAGATCAAATTTGGTTTAGGAAGCCATACGAATAACCGTTGTGTAAATGATAAGAAACAGCATAGAAAATTGATATTGTTTCTGAGTTTCCATTTAAGTGTAAGTGATATCAATGCTGATGCATGCATACCTTCCTTGTCCTCTCAGACGAACAGCATGTGCTTCACTAAGAAGACGTCATGTGTGAGGAGAAGATATAGCGAGTTTGTGTGGCTCAGACAGAAACTACAGGAAAATGCTCTGTTAATGTATGTATCTCAGATTTACTTCACTATACTCCATGACTTTGCCATCAGCACTGTATAGTCAGAATTGCATTGTGTGCTTGTATAATGTATGCAAACGTTATGATACTTGTGATGTAACAAAATTCTATGAAATAAATTGTCAGCATTTCCTTGGAAAGCTAATACAATTACCTAACTTTATGGATGAACAGACTGAGAAAAGAGATATTGCTAAGAATATTAATATGCTTTAAAAATCGAGGCTTATTTATTTTAATACAAGGTTGCTGTGCTAAACCGACAAATCAAGTAAAATTGTGGTGAGTGTGTTACGTTTTGATGTCATGCGTGTTCTCCTTCAGGGAGCTCCCTGAACTCCCTCCCAGGAACCCCTTCTTCAGCCTCAACAATGCCCAGCAGATCGGTGAGAGAATGAGGGGGCTTCAGCACTTCCTGGAAGTGTAAGTGTCCCTTTTCAGACTTAAAACCAACGTTAATCTACATTTTGGGAATAGCTATGGACAAACTTTATGATACTGGGAAATTACAAGTTAAAGTTGGTTGGTGTTGCTCTTACACTGCCACTGAGCGGTGTTCAGTGGGAGCTACAGGATGCATTTCCTGTTTCTTTGATTTCCATAATTGATAAATTACGTTTGACCTTGTTTCAAACTTTATTTAATCCCATCACACTTTGCATAATGCAATCGAATAAAGCACCAGTGAGGTAAAGCAGACCTTTTGACCACATGAATATGTATATTCATACAAGTCCCGTTAGTGCTGATTGTAGAATCATGTAGGTAGTGGTTAGTGGTATGATTGCTTTTACTGACTGAGAGCAGCCCCAGATCCTGACACACAGGAAAAATGGCTTCGGTTACAGTGGCAATGTCTTGAATCTTGTCTCTCCTGCCTATCCTCTGAGCAGTGTGAGGCTGTTTCTTTTTGCAAAGCCACAGCTGATCAACTCATTCATAAATTGCTGTGGACATTTATATATAAGTAGAACCAAATTAATGCCTGTTGTAGTTTGCATTAGAGGTTATTGAATGAGTGACTGCCTGAAGCCATCCAAGTAAAATTTATGAGGGAAGTAAATCTGATTTGTGGGGGAAATAAAATGTGACACATGTAGTTGGGACTGTTACTGTGGCTTCGGTTACCAGGCCAACAGCCATCACAGCGTCTTGGAAATTCCATTTCCCAGAAGGCCTCTGACACTCTCAATACCGAAGTAGTTAGATCTGAAAGAATTATTCTGAGTTATTTTTCTGTCTTGTTCTCTCTTATAGAAGTGGGGTGTAAACAGTGCAGGGTGGGGGGGGGAGTCTGGGTTGTAGTGTTGGGAGCTTGTTGTGGGCAGCTGAGAATGGAATCTGTAGCTATTAATAATATCGGTGCCAACCCTCTGTTACATTAAAGTGTCATCAATTAATGATGGATTTTTATGGTGCTAAAGAAATGCTCCTATAAGGTTAAGTTGCAAATAATAGTAATTACTGGGACACCTAGTTTAGCATAGGAGCATAGGGTAAATTGAACTGTTGAGCCTTTTCCAACATGAGTCTGTCATAATTTTCTGGGTTTTGTTTTGAAGGAATGGTCCAGAGATGACATTGGGCCAAATGTCACAACCTTCCTTTAACCTCTTTCCAGAATGTTCTATCATTAGTTTTTTTCTAAATTTTACACCTCATTATCACTGATACATACTTAACAGCTGTAGGCAACTATTGATTTTTGCAAGTAATTTAATGTCTAATAGTGACATTTTCATGGTTGAGGGGGCTGGCGTTAATAAGGTTAACTCAGTGGCCACTTTGCTCTTTGCCCACTGAGTCCCTGTGATTTGGCGCTTATGGTCTCTCTCCTCACAGAATCCTACAGAACCCCCTCGTGCTGTCGGACAGCTGCCTGCACCTTTTCTTGCAGTCGCAGCTCAGCGTGACCAAGATGGAGGCGTGCGCCTCGGGGCAGACGCGCTTCTCTGTGGAGCAGGCCATCCAGCGCTGCGGGTGCAGGTTACGGCGTTTCCACTCCGAGGAGGAGCTGCATGAAGAGAGCAAGGCCTTCTGTGACTCTGATTGTGAGAGGTACTCTCATAGCTGAAGCGTGCGCCTCTTATCTGATCACGTCTGCAGCCTGTTGCTGGGAACACTCCTCTGCCTGTTGAATCAGTTATTATTCATTGGTTTTAGTGGACAAGGGTATACTTTGAGTCAGCAAGGATAACATCTCGCATTGTATTTGAAAATCTTTGGAGATTTTTATGTTCCTGTGTGGGTATATCAGAAACTGTCAATTTCAGACTAAAACCAAAATTAAAATGTCAGCAGAATAAGGTTGATCCATTTGCAGTCAGAAAACAAAACGGCTGACATTGGCTGACACATACGTCATAGAATATGCTCAAGAATTTTTTTGTCAAGTTCAAAAATTAAACTAACTTAAAATGATTACAAAATTATCGGACAGCTCTTCACAAGTGTCAACCTTTGATATTCAGCATGTTGTCTGGGTTTTAAGTTTCCCCAGATATTATCCATGTGTCGCACAAATAGGTAAAATATAACAGACCTACAATATGAAATCTCTGACTGTAGGAACTCCTGCACCGTATATCCTTATGCTCTGCATTATGGGAAATTCATACCTTTCCCCCATTCCCTTTAGCTCTTCCTCTTCAGGACTGGGGCACAGCACTGAGGCTGGGACAGCGCATGAGGAACAGACACCTGAAGACACTAGCACTCCTGGTGTTGTGACGGAGCCTGTCCAGGGAGAGCTCTCGAACTGCCTGTCAGAATTGCCACGCGGGGAGCGGCAAGCCCTTCCCTGACATGCCGCATCCTCACCACAATGCACCCGGGAGACTTTCCCATCCGCAAACTTAACCCAGGTTCCAATCCTGAAGGCGTCTTGAAGCAAGGGTTGGAGCCAGTTTGCCCATTATTTATTTTACATGTATGTATTGCTTTTTACTATTTTGTTTTGGCTAAATTTGTGTGTATATAACAGCTGTTGTAGGTTAATATATGAATTGCCAAGGCTCAACCTAAGGTGTGGATATCCTGAAGAGAACCTTCTCAGCTTTTATTTTCCTTTAATCTCTCCAGCCTTGTCCTGGACGGTTTGTGTATGCACAAATTAAAAGAAGTTTACATAATTTGTTTTTAGAAGAAAAATATATTCTTTTCTATTCTGTAGCAATGCAGTGAAGTTGAATTGTAAACCAGGACACTCATACATTTCAGCCTTACTGGGGAAGGTTCTTATGTGGATGTATTTTAATTGACCATTTTAAAATTGCACAAATACTTAGTATTGATTTTTCCACAACTCAGGTTAGTAAGGGTATAAGGGGAGGAGTACTGTCTCTAGCTTTTAAACAAGTTTTCTAATGAACAAAAACACCTGACTTGGAGGATGAGGAGGGTGGAGGATGTGAGAGGGTGAGTAATTACAGTCAAAGGTCCCTTAACTGTATAATTTTAATTTATTACATTGATCGTCTGCATTCTGTTATTACAGAGCATGCAGCTGGACTGTTTCAGAATGCATCATTTTCTAGGGCGTGCATGCTTCCATTTAGTGCATATTGGGTAAATGCAAAATTTACATAAGCACATCACTACTTTTGGTCTCACCTTGAGGTTGGTGCATTTTACATGGGATAACGGCATGCACAGTATATACTTCTGTTAATGTTCAATACATATGTATATTTGTACTTAATGTCACAAGTTTTGTTGAGCCTCATAAAAAGGAAGATTTAAGATTTCACATTTGTTAGTTTTTGTCACAGAAATATAAAAGGTGTAGGATAAAATGCATGCTGAAACTGTCATTGTATAATTTGTTCAGGAAAGTCAATTGTATATTCTGCCATGTATATTGCACAAATTTAAAAAAAAAAACTCTAATGCAGTACAGGTTCCCTCTTTTTTTTAAGCTATTTATCTTATTGAATTCTCTTATTCCTCTTATGTGCAATTTAAGTTGCGCTGGGCGCAAGCTGTGTAATTTTAAGGAGTCATCTGTGTGAACGATTTTTAGAAGAAAATTGTATTTCTACAAATAAAGCATTACTTTGCATATCATTTGCTTGTTTTGTGTATTTTATCCATGAATAAATTTTCTTTGATTTGCATACACTTGAGCCAACACCTTCACATCAGCTGATATGTCCCTCCTGACATGAAAAAACGTGCTTTAATAGTGTATGCTTCTGTCTGGTAAGTGACTGCAGTAAAAATACAATATTGAAAGATTTTTAGGAGATATATTATTTCTAGTTGTGTCAGTTCAGTAACTTGGCAATGATTGTATAATAGTTTTCTTTTTTTATGTACTTTTTATGATAAATATTTCTACACACCTTTAACTAAGGTAAAACTTCATTTTTATCACCAGATATTTTTCCCAGTTTATAGGAAACCACTAAATATTAGGAACACCAGGTACTGTTAGGTACTTTAAAATGGATTGTTATTTTAGTAATTTTGTTTTAATGGAAAGTGTTAAATCATGGCACAATCATATCATGAATTTCAATGAAAGACTAGAAACACAATATCAAATGTGATCCAGACGAATCTTTCCAGTCCTACTTCTCAATGTGTACACTGAATGCTATATTGTGGAAAGAAAGTGATGTCTCAATAGAAATGCACAATAACAACTGCCTCCTATAACACTCAAATCATCACTGACAAAAGCTGTAAAGAATTACATACCAAACACGTTTTCAAAGGATACTACAATTCTGCACACAGTCAGATGGTATTTTACAACCTTCAAAAAGCGAAAGTATAGCAACACATATTCAAATAAAGTCAAATAATCAATACAGCATGTTATGTTCGTCCATGTATTTGTTTTATCCAGCGCTGTAAAATGTATGGAAATTAAAGCAAAATGTATTTTGTTCCAGTTGATGGTGCACTATAGAAGAGTACTCTCCTCTGGAAATTACATACATTGGTTCAATTTTCAGAATACTTACTTACATGTACCCAGCACCCTGTTGTTGCTGAATTTCGATACGGTATTTTCATCACGATAGCTGACGACGTGACTGTCTAGCGTAAGGTTCGTTTACGGGCATCATATTTTCCAGATGCTCCTCGGCCCCAGGTAGCATACAAGCAGTCTCGCTTCGGTATCCAGTGGCAACCCAATTTGGTAACCCTTGGCAACTGGAGGTAGAGAGGCAGGACACCAACAGTAAATTGTTATTACCCCTTCCCCCACTGCAGTCAGGAGCGAAGACTGGAGAGACCATGACGACGGGGGTCCTCCGACGTGGAAGTGGCACGGGTTTCTGTCCATGAAGTAACACCAAATCTGCAGATTATGGGGTTACCCATTTTCTGGTTGTCGTGTCCCCAGGATGAAGTGGCTTGCAAATAGTCACATTCATTATCCCGTAAGTCCATTGCTGTAACACAATAAATAAGTATACGTATATATACTATGGTCAATGTTTATAGGTTCAGAAACATTGCTGTAACAGACCTTCGTTTGACGTTAATTGTATTGAATATCGATCTAAAATGCACGCTGATAAATGACATAGACATGAGCTAAAATATTTTTGACCTAACCTAATTTTAGTTTACATTTATTTAAATGCAGTCGTCGCAAAGAATGCCATATAGTATATTCGCTACATAATAGTGATAATAAAACCGACCATAACAATAATAATTTTCCACACAATGCCAGTGATGTTTTCACCTCGTTCTTATGAAAATGCCATTCTTATGTTTTGAGGTACTTTTAACGTTTTTTTAATCATTTTATGTAGTTATTAAATGTAATACATGAGAAACATTTTGTTACCATTAACATCTGTACTATTGCCACACCTAGTAAACTGACTAATCATAGTTATGAATAATATTAATAATATTGATCATAATAATGAATAATAATTAATAATAATGTGAATTTTATTTATTTATAGTTTTTTTATATTGAAAACATCAGCATCTGTTAAATATATTCTGCATAGCTGTGCGGGTGCATCAATGTGAAGGTCTTTAATCCCTGATTTCCAGTATCTAAAAAATAAATACGTGCAGAAGGGTTGTCCTTCAGTTTTTCAGAAGATAAAAGCATCAGCTCTGTGATACAACAGAGACTGAAAAGTGAAACAAGTGAAAGAATTTATATCAACTAACCAGTCCTGAATTGTTATCTTGATGTAAATGCAGAATTAAGCTGGCCCCATTAATTTGGGCCTTGACAGTTCTGATATTAGAACAGACAAATCTGGATAGAACATCTTACTCTTTGTAGCAGCTAGAATAAGCATGGCAGTGTGATGTTGTGAAAAAGACATTCTGCTGCAGTGAGACTGCGGTTTCATTTGTAATCAGCAGCGCTGCTTTGTAATAAGGAGTAATGAAAGGGAGGCAGGGGAAGAAATGACCTGTCACCAGTGAGATGGTAGTAAGGATCCAGATCTGCTGGAAATGTCAGTTCCACATCTGAAATGCATGGAAACTGCGTTTATAGAGTTTGTCATGTCTAATAATCATGTACAAATTACACATGTTGGAAAAAATATAGAGGGTACCATGTATAGTTTTTGGTTTGCATGTTTTTCAGAATATGGAGGGGCACAGGTTGATTGTATTTTATACAGTCTTCTGTCCCAAAAAACAGAATTATTGAGATTTTATTTTACATTGATAAATCAGAGACATCAATGCAATGTAATTAGTTATAATCACAGGTCATTTGTACAAATGTGTCTGTGGAGGAATTTATCAGAAACGTACTCAAAACTACTCTTATTGTAGAGTAGTTCTGTATTTGCACTGTTAACGTCCAGAGTGAGTGCACAGAAAAAAAATCTTTGCAAGCAATAAAAATGTTTGTTTTATTGCTTGCAAAGAAAGTTGCAGTTGAGGGGCATGTTTTACATTATGGGGACTACAGTAATATTTCATTTAGTCCATAACAGAGCAGAACCAGCACTTACTGCTGCATGGTGCCAGTCTGGAAGCTGAGAAAGAAGGAGTTGTGGGTTTTATCTGCCATACTGAATCGTATGTATTGTCCACAGCCTGGGTGACAGTGTCCCGTGATCCTTGGCTCAGATCAAAAACTCAGATTTGTGGTTTCAGTGCCAGGTTTATGGTCCACTGGGATTCTAAGGAGACACGTGACATGTGCGGTGACTTAGGATTTCAAGGGTACCCCTACCAACCAGGAAGAGGAAGAGAGGGGAGACATGAAGTCATCATATAGGCATGAAATGCTTGTTTGATATGCCTAATTTGAATTCATTAGGCCACAGGTTCAGATATTAATCCCTGGTCAAATATATAAGTGCATTTGTAAAATAAAAATAAATAAGAAATAAAAATTGAAGAGATAACTAGTATATCTGTGACAGTAATGTTTGGAAAAAATGAGCCACTTAAAAATATTGCAAATAAACAGCACACATAAAACAGTAGTTTATGAGAAATCATTTGCATCATATAACAGTTATTACTTTATATGACACTTTAAAAACGTCACATTGGTTGTGCAATGGATGGATCATAGAATTCTGCTGGTATGCATTTTCCCAGTAGAGGGCAGTTGTGCTTTTAACTAGCACTGTTACTAAGAAATGTGGAGCTCCTATGTGAAATTGTGTTGTGCTGTTTTTTTTTTTTCATTCCAAATGAGATATTAATATATACAAATGCAAGCATAGGCTTGCATTTAGCTATTGTCTTTGTTCTAATCTTTAAATGACATTGAACTTGAAAATGTGCATCATTACTACATGATAATTTAAATGCCTTCACTATTCCTGCTTATGTTACAAGCTGTTTGAAATGGATAGCTTCAGATGACCAATATCGTGAGCTTTAAGCCAATTTATTTATGCATTCATGGTAGCTACACGACTGCATGTTCTGTGGATTCTACCTGTGTTTCAGCAGTGTAGAAAATGCAGGTAGAAACCTTGTTGAATAGCTAATTAACTGTGTTTCATTAACATGGACATTAAATTTAATCATTCCAAACCAATGTGGGTCAACAAACACTCTGGATCGCAAACACAGAGGCTTACCAGTAGGACAGATCCCTGACCTGAATGAATTCTTTTTTTTATTTTATATAATCATATAAAAGCATAAAATATGAAAATATGTGTTTAATACTAATATAAATTAGGTAAGTGGCACAATGTATAATTGCAGGGGCAAAAAGAGACTGTTCTGGTAGCTGTTATAATGAAGTATTTTCTGTTAATGTTGAAGTGATGGTGGACTGCCTCTTTATGTATTGTTCAATAAACATTGAAAAAGCATTTTCAATTGGGACTATGTTTTTTTTAGATGAATATCCACACATGGGCATGGAGGTGAATTCATCAATACAGTATGTGGGACACTCCTTCAGGATAACATTTGTGCAGTTGGATATCTGTCGTTATGGCACTCATTTTTGATCAATAATTTTGGACAATCAATGTGGTTTAACGCTCCTAGGAGCAACCACAGTGTGCTCTGACAAGCTCCTCAAATGTTGAGAAAATAACAGCCCTGAGCTGCAGTGATCCACCTCTCCTTAATGGAATAGCACTTAATTATCTGCCAGGCAGGGTCCTGCTGTCTAAAAACTAGTCTCTCCTCCCTGTCATATCATTTCCCCTTCCTGTGCACTGCTGATGGGAACGGGTCTCTGTCCTCCTCTACATCACCCTCTCACCCCTTGTTAAATCTGCCTACCGTGCAGTTTTTTTTCAGATCTTTACCATCTCATGGTGCTCTGCTGATGTCCTCCTTCCGAAAAGCAGGATCTGTTAGAACCTTGTCATCCACCTGACACCGCGTGCTTTATGATGTCAGGAGGAATTTTTAATAGGATCTCAGAGGAGTCCGGCTGGCGCTTAACAGGAGAGGGGTGTTTTTTTTTTTTATTTTTCGGCAGGAATGTACAGGGCGGTCCCGGGGGATCCCACTGGATGCTCTGCCGCCGAGACGTGTCCGTGTCAGCCGCTTGATTGTGTTCCTGCCGCCGAGACAACGGTGACGGTGGCAGGCTTCATTTCACCGCCCTGCCCACTGCTCGCTGGTTAATGTCACTCCTGCTGTCGCATGTCCACGTCGCAGACTGACAGACCCGCCTCGCGCGGCTTCACAGCTGCAGTATCCAGGAGGGGCGTCTTTCTGTGTCCAGTGTGCCACAACTGAAATGTGTATTTGGTAGTTAAAAGTTCAGCGTGTCGGTTTATCCATTACAGAACTTTGTTTGTTCCTCGATCCTGTACTCAGATTCTTAATATACAAATTACACCTAACAACTAATTTTCATATCAAAGAGAAAGAAAACAAAGATTAGAGACAGAATTATTAACAATGATGTTTTATGGCTAAAATTATGAGTTAACATAATTCATGGGACAGTCATCTTAGCTCCCCTCTGCAGCTGCTGGGTGAAAGCCTTGTAAAGCATAGACATACTAACTGGAGATTCTACAGACCTGTAGGAGGAATGCATGTAGCCCAAATGGCTCTGTGCCTAGCTGTCAGACCGAATTGTGAGGACCTTTGAAAGGGAGAGCTTCACATGTAGCTGGTGACTACAGTTGCTGTGCTCCCTGTTGCTACATAATGTACAGCAAATGCTTTAAAAGTAACAATTGAAAAGCAAGCTAACAGAATACAAAAAATGAATCCAAATAAGCTCAGATGGGAAGCCTTCCACCCACTCTGTGAGGTGATGTGGGGGACAATGTAGAAGGAGGCACTGGATACCATTAGTACCACTGGATACTGTTAATAATCCAAATTTAAGAATGTACGTGCATATTATGAAAAACTTTGAAGTGCATGTATCTAGCAGATCAAATAGCTCAGTTTGCTTTTGCACACTATGGAAAATGGCCACCATAATGTATTTTAAAAGGCTGGTACTGATACAGACTGCTATTCCAGGTTTTTAATTTTTCTCTCTCACTATGTGAAGGAGGGTGTGTGTGTGTGTGTACTGGCTGCCACGGTGTGTGTTGCTATGCTAATGCAGAGGTGATAAACACTGCTGGCAGACTGATGTGCGCTTGACATTTCTGTAATATTAATTAGATTACTATGTCTCACTGAAGGAATTGTAACATTCATTAGAAATTCATAACAGCGCAGACAAAAGGCGCGTGCCTCCATGACTGACAGAGAGTGTCACCTCGTCACCTCACCCACTCAGCGGGCGCGCGGGGCCAGGCCACCACATATCACAGTAAATTGGGAGTGGGAGGATCGCTTCCTGAAGATGACTTATTAAATTGCACAAAAGCTGTCTGGCTCCCGATGATGTGCTGGATGCCCCCCCTTCCACCACCCCCACCCCCCCACACACACACACACACACACACACACACTCCCCCCACTCCCACCCCCCTACCCTCAGTCTGTGAGTGACTGGAAGCTGGTTGCATTACCCCGCAGTCATTTTTACACACAGAGGTAATGAAGCTGTCACAGCAGCCGGCGCTTGGCGCGGCGTGATATTCAAATGGACTCATCCCAAGCCGATCGCAGAACAATCCAATTACTCGCCGAGAGTTCGACTCGGGCCCGAGTCCAGGCCTGGAACTGCCCCCCTGTGCAGCGGAGATCTGGACACAGTTTGCCTAATGTGCAGTGTGAGACTGTCCCTCTGCATAAATCCTGAATGCTCCCTGTGTGTGTGTATGCATATGTCTGCAAATGTCTGTAAACCTGTGTATGTGAGTTTGCACTGTGTGTGCGCGCGCGCGTGTGTGTGTGTGTGTGTGTGTGTGCGTGAGTGTGTGTGTGTGTGTGTGTGTGTGTGTGTGTGTGTGCACGCTTGCGTGCATGTGTGCGCGCATGTGTGCATCCATGCATGTGTGCGTGCGTGTGTGTGTGTGTGTGTGTGTGTGTGTGTGTATGTGCGCATAGGCATATGGTCTATTTCTGTGCATAATACTGCAACACACACTTCCAGGAGATGTAATCTACATGTGACAGTATCGCCCAAACAGTCCTGACACTTATCTAAAGACGTTTCAGACCATCTGTACATTCTATTAAAGATATATAATAGCTTGTCATAAGCAATCGGTTCCCTGGTCCCTGGAGTTACAATTATCTGACAAGCTAGTGCTTTCTCTCTGGCAAGCAGAGTGAAGGCACTTCTGTGTGTGTGTGTATAAATCTGTGTGTGTTTGAACATGCCATCAAACAGACAGAGGTAAGTATGTCCAAGCTTTGTAACAAACATGAACATTAAAAATCCCTCTGGAGTTAAGTCTCAGTTGCCCCAGATAGTGGTGTCTTTATCATCTCAAGTTTCTAAGGCATTTATTCGGATCCTTGTCTGAGTTGTAGTTATGGAAGTCCAAAACAGTATTTACATTGGCAGCAATATATGCAGCGGGGCGATATAATGTTTATGTAACTAAAATGCAATCGGAAGGTTGTAGTTTCAAATATAAGGTGGGGCAATGCTTTAACCTAATTGCTTTAGTGAACATCCAGATATATAAATGAGTAATATGTATGTTGCCTTTAATAATGACATATACATAGCAAATTAATGTTATAAAAGACATGGGAGACAACATAAAATGTAAGGGTGTTTACTAAGCAAATGATACAATGAGCCTGACATTCAGGTTAAATGATAATGAAATGTTAAACCTAAAAAAGAACATACATTTTGCTTCTACATATTTTTAAGCCATTTCCATTTGCATTCCATCTTTAATGCGTTTTGACTAAAATATATGGTCAAATGTGGTTAAAATGGTTCATCCAAATGGGAGTCTTCTCTCAGTTCTCAGAATAAAAGTACACTTACTCCTGACACAGAAACCGTAAGGTCTCTTCCTCCATTGGTTCACCACTGAACTGCTCGGTCTCAGCTTGGACATGTTTTTGTTTAATCTGATTGGGTGGTCATTAGGAATTAGAAAAACAGATGATGATCCAGAACCCAATCAGAGCATGAAGGGGAGATGAAGGGGTTGGCCAATGAGAAGTGGTGATGGTGTATGCTTCCCTGCATAGGGTTTGACTAAGATGAAAAATGTTGTTATCAAAACTATCGGCTGATTACTGGAGGATTCGATTATTCGGAGTGTGAATTCATCAGTGTCCAGCATGCGCTGTCCTTGTGTCCAATTGGTAAGTGTGGCTCGCCCATCTCTGTCTCGGGTTATCAGCCAAACTGTCATGCCGTCCACCCTAGCTCCACCTTGCTGGCCTGTCAGATCGCGGCTCATTAACCCCACACCTCTCCCCACCTCCGTACCCTATCGCACTGTTCACCACCCCCAACTAAAACAACATTGGGGAGATCATCTGGGGATCACCCAAGGTTGACACAACTTACATTAACATGTGTCATGGAAATCAATTACCATTCAGGTCCTGTGTTCAGATTCTTTGATTAAGTACACAATAGAATAAATTGACAAAATTGTCTAATGCTAACTAAGAGGTGTCGGTGTTTACTCTGATTTTCATCATTGTTGCCATTTGTTTCCAGACATTTTTTCACTGGACAGTTAGCCTGATGACTTTCCCACAATTCCAGAAATTCATTGCTTGAATTTGGAGACAAATGAAAGAGTTAATATAGAATCAACCAGCAATAGATTAACTGCTGGCCAAGGAAATTCTACCACTGAAGGGCGGAGTGGATTTCCCTTCCAAGAATTGGCAAGGACAGATTCATTTAGACATTAGAAAGTGGTTAAGGCCTCACATTTCTCTGTTGCACAAGAAATCATTACATGTACCCATATTGCTTTTTGGATACTTCATAGATAATGTATCTTAGATAATGTGGCCCTTGGATGACAGATCTATGGCTGTGTGCTTCACGCTTAATTATGCACAGTTGAGCTTTGCCTCTTTCTCTATGTGTAGTGTATGTATAAATGTGCTACGCTTGATGCTTTGGCTAAGGTGTCATGAATAACTCAGCCTATTAAATGAGATTTTAAACGTGTTTCATTAAGTCTTTCATTAATTTCTACCTCAATAGCTGTTAAATGTTATCACTATTATAATTTACCAAAAAATGACAATGACAATGTATTGTACAAAAAACATGGCTATCAATACACTTACTTTGCTTAGAATTTGTAGTACTACATATATGGTTTTAATTGTAAATAACACAGTACTGGTAGTACAACAAGTGACAGATCTATGAAACAAAGGTTATCCACCCCTTACTGTGACACCCAAAGCATGTATTCATCTATTTACGTGTCTAAAGCGGAGAGGTCAAACATCTTTCAAGGAGGACATAGAACTGTATTCAGCTGCATGGATTTGTGTATCTTTTAAACTATGTTTGAATGTAATCGACTATAACTTTGAAAGTTTCTACAGTCCTTGGAAAGAAACTCCGTCAATAAGGGTGGAATCTCTTTCCATTTCAGGAGGTCTGTGGGTGTGCAGAATATATGGTACAATTGTTTATTACAGTTTGGTAAATGATTAAAAAAAATCTGTCTCCATGGCTTGTTTGGGAACACCAGTGCCCCAAAATAGCAATGAAACACAATAAATGACCATAATGATGCTTCTAGAGAAAATAAAACATGCAAGTAGAATGGAAGCCAGGCTTGCCAAAGGAGAATTTCATAAGCCACAGCGTGGCTTTACCTATTTCAAATGGCATTTTAAATTTTTTAGCCAATTTTTTCTCATGTCATCACTAGTCCCATCCACCAAGACAGCTACAGTGCTGGGCGCATCATCAGCAGTGCCTGATGGTATGTTTGAAGAAATGTTTGACGGAAAGTGCCTTTTCTCTTGGAGTGGATTTAGTCTTAAAGCTCTTGTGTAGATTTTAGATTAAATTTCTCTAATTTCACGACAGTGAAAGAGAAATTCTGAGGACATGATATTCCAGATGCCAAGTGCCTTTCAGTCTGTCATATTGAGTATCGATCCCTTCCAAGACTCATTTCTTTTGGCCACCCCTGTGGAGCAGGAGTAATAGCCATAGATTTTATTGGGGGAATATTCTGCTCCTCTTTAATTGTAGGCCCTGATCTGAAATATTTACTGCTCAAGTATTCCTCTGAGTGGAATTGACTATACTATAATTGCCTGACTAGTCCATCGGCCGTTAACCTTCAACTGACTGGAGCAGAACAGGTGCGGCCTTGCCTGTCAAAGCCGATCCGCTGCCATGACAACCCTGACACGCGCACGCGCGGCAGACCCCGGTGAATCGATCAGGTGACGGCGGGACCCGAACGCCGTCTGCACCCCGGCAGCTCTGCCCCGAACGCAATCAGGCCTTCCATCGCGAGCCGAGAGAAAAACATGAGAGGAATGAAATGAATTTGACCCGGTGGTTCTGTGAGACTGGAAAGCAGCAGAGGGCTCGAGGAATCAGCTGCTATTAATGAAAAAAAAGAAGGAAGAAAAAAAACGTTTAGAGAAGAAACAGTTTTTGAAACGCTGGAAACGTGTCCTGTGTAATGTCGGAGGCTGGGTTCGCCCTCCCCGCCACACACGCTGTCGGTGCTCTGTCAGTCACTTCTTAGACAGACACTGCAAAAAGGTGAGAGAAGGGGAAACGGCTCCGCGGGGAGCCGGCCATCTGCTGCAGAGCCCTGCAGTTCCTCTCTGCAGTCCCTCTCTGCACCATACTGAGACCTGTTCCTCGTCCTGCTGCGCAGCTACAGACACTTGACCATTCTATTCCCTCTACCACAGTACAAGGGAGTCAGGGTGGACTGGAATAGTGTTGGCAACATCACATGACGTTCAATCATTCTGATTATATCAGGCTTGCTCATGAGCTGGGTTTAGATTTTTTGTCAGGTAATTGTAATATGTTAGGAAGCATGTGCCACGCGTACACAAATACACATACACACACACACACACACACACACACACACACACACATCCAAAATGGGGATAAAGAGCAGAAGGTGTAGAGCCACCTTATCTGACCTCTCTCTCAAAATCACCAAAGGCCCAACCCCCGCCCCCCTTTCTCAGCTGAGGCCTGCTTGACCCCTCCCACCTTTTCGGGGCCTGACCCAGGCAGGCTTCCTCCCCTGCTGCTCAGATCATTATTATTCTGGGGTTTATGTTGATCGTTTCCTCCCGTGTCCCACACTGCCGCGCCGGTGTGAGCGAGTGCGGAGCAGCTCCGCTAATGGAATCTGAGGGCTCCAATTTCCCCTCTGCCAGGGGAAGACAGAAAATCCTCACCGATTCAATTATCTGCGTCTCCCGCCACATCAACAAAAAGAGAAGAGAAAGACCGGGAAATATACAGCTCAGAGCCGAGCGAGCAACACGCCCCTCAGAGAGCTGATTAAATATCTATACAATTAGCGTCACCTTAATAAATAACTGATAATAAATATCAGTCTGCATTACACTGAGTCTATCATGGGGAGCTTTTGGCTGCAGGGAAACAAAACAATTTAAATTATAGCTGGCTCTTTCTCTCTGGCCATCCTTTAAATGGGATAATTACACGTCTGTTCGCGGGGGTTTCTCCAGGAGCGATAGATCACCACACTCAGCCCCCCAGTCCTGGTGATAAATGTCTTTTGCAGCAATGGGATAAGTCTGGCATCCAGGGCAAGGTAAGAACCTTTCAGCGCACAGCGGTTCCCGAAAGCATTCAGAGTGAGACGTGACTGACACAGCGCAGATAAGACATACATTATTCACCACTCCTGCCTGCCACATTTGTCGGAGCAATAGGAAATCATTGGTTGAAACAATTTCTTTCAAAAGAGCAGTTGTAGGGAGGGAGAGGAAATGGGGCAGAATTAAAATTAGTTTAATTGCCTTTCACGGTGATATGGAATTAATCATTTAATGCAGGTAATGTAGAAGCAAATGTGTCTGTCCATTGTTCCTCTGTGCTGGTATATATATGCCCACTGAGAACTGTTACTCCTCCAAATACTGTATTGGGTCGAACATGAAACACAGATAAAAACTCTGCATTATCCTAAAAATGAACTGTCTGATATTCATGCTAGAACCTGATATTCATGTTAGAACCATTAATAAATAACCATTAAGAAAAATGCACACACTTCTTAAGGTACAGTTATGCCCTAAAAGTCAAATAAAATACATTATTATGTTTAACACATTTATTTAGCTTTGAATACACATCTATCAATTTGTAGCGTTCACATTTAAATGTAAAACATTAACTTTGGTTTAAAACCATAAGTCAGTTTATATCAGGGTCAGGCTTTATATTTGTCAGCTGGTGTGGGAATAATGCCACCTGGTCTGGAAACAGCGTCATCTGGTTTGGAAAACAGCACCACCTGGTCTCCAAACAAGTTGACACTGTTCCTGAATCATTGCTTTCAAACCAGGTGCCATTGATCTCTGGTCCATCACTCTCCCTTTGCAAGTTTCACAGTAACTTGACCAGTACAGTAGTACTGCAAATAGCTGCGTTCCCATCTTGTGCGTCACAGCAATGCCTCTTTCCAGGAAGAGTAATAACTACCACACAGTACTCTGAGAGCAGATTCTGACTAAATTAAACCTGAATGCAGATAAAAATGTCACTCTTCTGTTGTGTTTTTGAAGTCTTGATGAATGCACAGGGCACAAGTCCTGCAGAGAGAGAGAAAGCACAAACACAGCTGTTGAAGTAGATCATCTTTAGACACTGTGAATTCAAAGGAACATTGAGCTGCTTGTGAATTTTAAGCATCATAATATACAAAAGCTATGAGTGGATGAAGCAGAACAGTGGGATTTGTCAGGTTAAATATTTCTGCAGCTCTGTGCAGAGAACAAGGAGCCACTGCACAGTTCAGCCATGACAACCCCAGCATGAAGTTTAGCTCCCTTCCAAGTTTCCCCCACCCCTGCCGTTTCTTCCCCTCTGTTTCCCACTGACGCGTCAACCAATCACAGGTTATGAAAATATGGCTATAATATGACATCACTAGACCATAATATGATTGGATGAGGGTACACTTGAGACGATCTGCTCAGAAGCACACAGATACTTGAGGGTTCGACAATGACCCTGAAGATGTAACGCAGACCTGTCGAAACCTGGGGCAGATTGTTTGCAAGTGGCATGCTATTCTTTAAAAAAAAAAATTATTTAAAAAAAAAATAGATTTTTGATTCCAGATTAGTGATTCCAATTTATTTCTTAGCTTTTCACTGACAACTAAGACAAAGAGGGACTTAATGAGGATGTTATCACAGAACCCCCATCTCCTCCATCTGGCTGTGCATGTGCAGAAAGGAGTGAGAGCTTCTACGCTCAGCCCCCTGTCTCAGCACCCACCTCCCTGTAAAACACTCCCAACCGCTGCCACGGCGACGCTGCAACATTTTTCTCTGTCACTCCCTTGTCAGAGGGGAAATGAGTTGCGATGCAAGTTGTCGTTCATTCATCAAAGGCGACAGGCTACCTTTTGCTTTGTTCTGCTTGGTTAGGTCGCTTATTTCAACTGTTGCAAGGCTCAGAGCGAGCAGGGATTCCACTTGAGATATACCAATTACTGGGAACAAGCGGAATCACTGTAGTGGAGCGAGTCGCGGCCCGCCCTCCCCAGATCTCATACCTATCTGTGACTTACACTCATCTCCACTGAAGCTGTGCCCTGCAGCATGTGGGTGCAGAGAGAAAATGGAACTGAGACATTTTTACTGTATCATAATTATTTAATCTCTCTATTTGGTGGTCTTTGCTGTCTTACGGGGATATACTGTAGGCCCAGAATCAATCAAAGTGTAACATTCTTTGTCTTTAACTTCTGATGCTAAAATTTAAGTCAGTGTTACATTTTGTTCCATATCTCATGCAAGTTTGTGGGGTTTGTGGTTGCTGGAATGAATGGGAGAGCTGTGAGGACTGACAAAAGGTAATACCCGCATAAATTCACTTCACAAAGTTGCAAATGTGTGCAAATGCACACATTCATCAGGGGTGAGAAAGAAGGAGGAGCCAAGACGGAGAAAGGTTGAGATGGGGCGGGGGGGGTGTGGCTTTGGGTGGGCACACGGCACAGGGAAGAAGTTGGTTTCACATGGCCCCCGTGTCTCACTGCTACAGCGCATAAATCAGCCAGCAGCTTGCAGCTGCAATGGGCTAGAAAATAAAAAAGCATAAAAGCGTCTGAGTGAAATACAAGGGCAGAAGATTTTTTTTATGAGGAGTCTAAATTCTCCTTACTTTGCAGCCGATCCCCGGCCGGCTCTGACCGCTTTCTCCAGACAGTGTCCATCATTCGCACAGCTCCACAGAGCTGCAAATTACTCTAAATCAGCTTATTACCCTACACCTGGGCAACAGCCAGGGGTGTCTTCCTGACTCATTTAACGATACATATTAATTTACCTGCTATTACAGCGACATATTTCATGCATTGCAATGTATTTCATGTATACATATACTCACATACACACATACTCAATGTGCATACTTTACCAAGCCCGGTTTTACTGAGAGTTTTTAAATGTGGAAGCATGCTTTGACAGAATGACATTTTTAACACCATGTTGGGCAAATGGATCAGACTATTTTTGCTGCTATGTCTATTTGTGATGCCACACATAACGACACAGATATTGATTTAAGGGGACCGTCTGGATGATGTTTCAAATCAAAGCATGGACATTAATCATACTCTCCCTTTGAGCTTTACAGTGCCATCCAGTACAGTTTACTCTATGTATATAATGTGACATTACCACAAATCACCTATGAGAAAACATCCTGTTATCTTGTTGGTAATGTTTGTGTCTATTGCAGCTGTTGTATAAATATTGCTGTATACATTAATATGCTTAATGAGGATGGTTAAATGTAACAATTCATGAGGGAATGATTGCAATAATATCTATATAAGTAGGGTGAAAGGTTGAGCATAACAGTGACTGATATTTGTGGTTATGCAGACATGTCATTTTTCAGTCAACAGCTCCAAATCACACAAATCACAGGCATTCTCACAGACGCAGAAAATGTCATGCTGTCCATGTGTGTGTGCATCTGTACCCATGCGTGTTTGTCTAGAAGCACACATGTATCTGAGGGTGTATTTGCGTGTATTTGTGCGCAAACATGACCACAAAAATATGCATGGAAAAATATTGAACCAAGTCTCAAGACATTATGCAGTCCTCAGTGCTTTCAATATAACTCAGGGTCCTAAACACAACTCTGCTGACACCGCCAGAGAGTAGCAGATTTACGATAGCTATATGTCATTGTGATATAAATACGACTGAAACTTAACTGACCCAAGCTACTGACATGGCTGGGATATTGTGCCTGTCAGTCACTCAGAGCCCCCATCATGCAGGGTTCCCATTCTGGCTCCGACCCTCGAGAGGTTGACCTATGACCCTTTCCCTGTGTAAGTCAGCAGTCGCCTCCTGTGGCATTGTGACCCGGGTCAGATGCCAGCACTGCTCAGGTTCTCCAGCCAGAAACTCAACATTCGGCGCCTTAAACCTGACCTGGGACAAACTGAGTCATCCAAGACGGGACGAAGGAGCCGTGATCTCAGCGATCTCCGCTGACACCGTGGAGCTTGTTCTCACGGCAACAGGGGAATGACACTCACGCCAGCACTGTTTCACAGGAGAATACACAGCCATTATCACCTGGAGTGGCCAGAACCAAAGTTGTGACACCAAGCTGGATGTGGACTCCAGAATGGGAATCCAGTGACTCCAATATATGACAGGGAAGTGGGACAGTAAGGTGACGAGCTATGACAGGATATGGGCAGCTGCCTCTGGTTTCATGCAGCTCTGGTTTTAGCTAACACCTCCGACACACATCTCGTCATAAAGTTCAGCATGTCCGTCTGTGGCTATCAGTTACTAGATAACAAGCTGACAGACACGGAGTTGGAAGGCTTGAGTGTAAACAGAGACACTGGGCTGGATGCTGGGAGAGTAAACCTCTCATTTTGATAGCCCTCGTCCAGCCTGATTTGTTCCATGAGAAACTTCAGCCTATCTGTCTCTCTGATGGGCAGGGAACATAAGGGGTCACATGACACAATCGGATAGGTGGATGGAGATAGTCACGTGACACAAATGCAACAAATCACTAGGGAACACAGCGACAGGAAAACACAGAGAATATTGAAAAATCTAGAAATATTCTGCAGCAAAGTAGGCTCAGACATTCTTCAATATGGCCATAAATGTTATTTTTTATTATAACTTCTTTTCAAACTATGGTCTAATGTGGAAAAAAAACAAGAACTGTGTAAATGGATATCATTGTCATTGTTCTCTCAGGCCTCACAGGCAGAATAAGCGAACTTCCGTTAACTAGAAATCTATCCATAGAGAATAGAGCATCATTCATTCTCTCGTAAACCGCAGTAAAATCAGACACCGTGAATGTCTTGCAGAGGTCACTAGTTTCTGAGGAGACTACCACACATGGAAATCCATGGCATATGCAGGGATTCCAGCATGTCACATGACATGCCACCTCATAAATCCCACTGACTAAGAACCTGGCAAGGCCTCCGCGACTCTACCAACACAGAAAGCAGTTTCAGTAGATCGCTAAACTGTGACCTTGAGACATCTGCGCAGAATGCAAGGGTATTAACCAGGCATCAATCCCCTATATGCATATTAAAATAAGGAAGGTCTCTATATGACAGAGGTGGGGACTGACTGTAAAGGAGATACTGCACCAGTAGTAATGAGTTGCTTTACACTGAAAGATCTGCACATGCATTGCTGAACCTAAAAAAATCACGTTGTAACAGGTGCTTATGAATATTCATTAGCAGTAAGACTTTTACTTAATTGGGTCCAATATTAATTGCTATGGATGTGAACCATAGATACAGAACAGCCAGTCATTCAGACCAAAATACAAAGTACAGACCTGATTTATCAGCCTGTGAGAGAAGGTGTTGTTAATATAGGTAACAAAAGGTCCTTTAAGTTATTCGTCAAAAGGAAGTCCTTTATGCAACATCAGCAGGGCCCAGTCTAAGGTTATGCAGTGTCATCACAGAACCGAGCTTATTTCATCAAAGTTAGCCGGAAGCAGTGCAGTGCCACTGATCTTCAATAATGTAGCTACTCGATAGAGAGGTCACTCTTAGTCTCAGGATTATTGAATATTTCAGGGCAATTATCATTGCATTATTGCTGGACGGAAAAAATAGCATGTTCTGGTATTTTAAATAATTTTGACAAGGTTTATCATGGTTTTTTCTGGTTATTATGAAAAGGATGCTGTGAAATAATTTTGTGGTCCAGTGTTTTATTATGAGCAACAAAGGAGGCATACATGCAAACAATATGCAATTACAGTATATTCCACCAGTTAAAAAATGACTATGACTGCCCGTGAGCAAACTGATCTTAGACCTGTCATCAAGGGCAAAAAACACTAGCAGCCTGCAGTGATGTGGTGTAACAGGAGGTAGGGCAGGGAAGACTGATCAGATGGTCAGTGAGGCGAGGCCTGGGAGAGGCTGGTTCCAGGCTTCCTGCCTATCTGGGCTGGGCCACTGCGTTTCTCTCCCCGCAGGTCTCCCCCCCCCCCCCCCCCTCTTTCTGTGATGTACGATCGCCTCCCTGCACACCCGGCATTCCCTTCGCCAAATTAATGGCCCCCATCAGCAAAGATTAACGACGATTAACGCACATTGGGCAGGGACCCCTTTAACAAACTGCCCATTTTCTCTCTCAGCACCAGGGCACGACCTAACAGCCAGAGAAAAGACCTTCAAATTTAAAGGGAAGATTCTGTATTAATTACGGAGTGACCCGAGACAGTGTTTCACAGCTGGGACAGTGCCTCAGACAGCAAAGTCCAGCTGACAAGCAACCAAGAGTTATGAGATTAGTATGGACTATTAAATCAGGTTGTCCTAAAGTCACTTACATTAGTAGAGGCCTAAGGTATTAAGGCAAGATTGTTTAAATACTAATACAAGTGGTAATCCCCGGAGCATGTACTCAATCCCAGTAAAATCCATCTGCATGAATGCATAGTATATATTATACGATAGCATGAGCTGGCAGTAGTTCATATCATCCTGGTTTTTGCATTAATTAGGTTTTGCTTATTTCATGTACGCTGACTGTGCACAACCACAACCACTGTGCACTGTTAAACCAATGTTGCTGTGGAAAGATTTGGACCTAAGCAATATTAAGAAATAACACTACCTGATTGTTTTCAGGTTTAAAACTGTCTATTGTTTGAGACGGAAGAATTCAAATAAGGTCCAGACGTAAGGAAAAAAAAAAATGGCATTGCCCCCAGTGGAGATGAAACGATGGAGACACCCCTCCAACTTCTCCCTCTGTGTTTGTCTACAGAGAGTATTGTCATCAGAAAAACTCAGGTGAGACAGGATAGGGTACAAATTCACACGTCTTTTCCTTGGTTCCACTGGTTCTCAGAACAAAGACGCTCATTCTGTAACTTCAGCTTGCGGTTTGGGTTAAGGCCACACGTAATCCTCATACACTCGCACACGTTTTGTTTTGGTTTAATTTGGCAAGTGCTGCGACGGCATCGTGCAGCTTGAGGCAGCCTCCCTTCCAGGATGAAAACATGAACAGCTGACCGGAAGAGGCAGGAGAGAAGAAAACATAGTAGCAACTTTGAACTCGATGGAGACAAAAATGTCGGTAGTTCTCATGCGGTCTGGATGGGGAGACCAGTACAGCATTTGGGAGGGGCTTACACTACTGAGGTCATTTGGTAAACAGTCTGTTTTTGCTGGGACAGCAGCAGTCAGTGTTTTATTTGAGGCCCACCACAACCAAAGCGCTGGCCACCTGATACACCACAGCTGTAGCTCCAGAGGCCTTCAGAGTCTTGAAGACCAAGCTGGCCTGTGAGGAGATCCCCAGAGTTGGTAGGTTTTTTTTTTTGCCTCCTTGGAGTGGAAAGTTTGCCTCATGCCACGTTTAGGGTTTCTTTGGTTATTTGTTTTTTCCACACACTCTCAATGCACAATCAGGTTACTCTACTTTCCCATTTTAAATGCATTTTCATTGGTGGTGAGCCAGGGAAGGCTTTATCTAGCAGAGAACCTACTGCTGTCTATCACAGTGATTGAAGTTTCTCCCATATGTCTACAAGCCAATAGCAATCACTGGACTGCATCAAGGTGGAAACTACAGAATCTGTGGAACATCCTGTGATGCTTGTCAAAACAGTACAATGGCACCGTCCATTGAGCCTTTGAAAGACGCTACATGTTCAATACGACTCATCGTTACCTTTTCCCACCTCTGCTTATAGATCCTGAAACAAACATGAAACAAATAATTACGTCTGTTCTTAGCAAATGATGATTTTTGTTGAGAGTGCCATCAAGGCTTTTTACTGATATGGAAATGTTAGGCCCTTCTGAACTGACCTGAGCACAGTGGGGTGGGAGGAGGAGAAGCAGACATGGCATGTTGTCAAGCGAGACATAGACAAATGCATTATGAGATGCATACAGGGAACTGCAGGGGGTGCTGTCACCTTGACATTGATGTCATCTGCTGTGAGCAAGAACGTTGCTGGTGAAATGTTTTTTAAACTCCCAGAGAAACAGGACATAGAATGAAATTACATGATCCACAATAAAGGGTACAATCAATAAGGACTCCATTAAAACATCTACATTTTCAGATCAAATCTGTGTCTTTCTACAAAACAGTGTCTTTTACAGCAGTTTGTCTTTCAAATAGCCATGCTTGTTTGCTACAATTTTTTGTATAGAAACAATTAAGGACTTTTGACCTATCTATTCCTAGACAGAATTCTTGTGCGCATTGGAAAAGCTCAGGAGTTTAAATTAAATTATTTTAATTATTTTATTTTTTCATTAAATTCTATTATCCTACAAATATGTATTTGCTAATGTTATTTTGGCTTTTTGAAAATTGCACCATAAATATTAAATCCCTCGAGAGGTGTATGTAGTGCTGTCAATCAATTTTTATAATTATCCAATAGTCAATAGCCATTTTAGTGAATGTGATTTAATAAATCGTGTTGTCATATGCTAACATACCAACATTCTGGACAAAACACATGAATATTGCATTCATTTTCAGTTACACCAACAGTTCAACAATTCACCAACATGCTATAATAAATAACTACCTCAAGTTGTTGTCAACTAGAAAAGGAATTTTCCCTGTCCCACAAAAAAACCTCATGTTTCCAGCAAACTCACACTCACAACATTATTGTTGTGGAAAGTTGTGTTCCATCCCAATTGATAGCAATTATGCTGATAAAGAAGGATGTATGCACATAGGTACGTACATACACACAAACACACGAACACACACACACACACACACACACAGCTCCCCGTCTTTCTCCTCCTTTCTTCACAGATAGATGCTGTAATAGAGCAAAATTATGCTCCAGAATATTTCCTCACAATAGACTTTATTCGCCTCGCTGAGAGGATATCTGCTCCCCGCAATCAGTTTTTTGGGCTGCCGCTGTACCATGTAATTAATTACACTTCATTTGGCATCGTTAACAGTGCAGACCAAATTTAAGAACAAATGGGAAATGCTTGAAGAAAGGAAGCCATCAGCGATGGAATTGAATCTCTCCCTTGCTGCATTATTAATCACCACAGAGCTTCCTCCACTGTCTCCCTCCTCATTACCAGCCATTAGAACGCTATGCTGATTGAAGCAGTTTTTACTGGGAGCTCAGACCCTCTCTCCACTCGCAAACCTTCCCAGAGAACAATCAGACCAGGCTGGGGGGGGAGGGGGATACATGCTCTCCGTGACCTTGATATCACAGTCCCCACAAAAGGCGTGTTCACATCAGGACACCGTGAGGTGGAGCCTTGATTGTTCATTCTCGCATGCTAATAAGATTTGTGGAAATAATAGCACTCAGAATAGCGATGGAAACAACAAATTACACCATCCACTGTAAGAAGAATGCGGTGCTTGAATGAGTAGGGATAATTACTGAAGGTGGAGGTCAGAGTGCATATAAAGCAGAGGAGACAGGAGAAGGAGGTGGGGGGGGGGGGAGGGAAAGCAACCATATTACTTCCTACAAGCACATTCAAAATTGCACATATTGAGTTAATAAGAGGATCTAGGGGGTATTTCACCAGTTTTGATAGGTCAGGACTAAAACAACCTATGGGAAAATTGGGTTTGAACACAATATTACAATTTGGGAAACTGATTAACTATGTAAGTAACCCTAGACAATGGTGGCTGCCACAGAAATAAAGGAATAAAGAAAGACCACTTTGGTGATGGGTCTTCTCTAACTTTTCTGTTTTCATTGGAAAATGCCTTCATGTACAGAGATAATACAGATAATGACCAATACAACTACATACCAAATTTTATATTATCGCACGCTATGGTTCCTTTGTTAGTCTTTGGAGGCTACTCTGTGAGGTTTCTCTTTGTTTTGAACAGGCAGTGAATACAGCATGCCACCCGTCTCTTAAGATTTCAGTATGCTGACACTCCCTCTCACTATACCATGGTGTGCCTGAGACCCCCCCCCCCACCCACTAGCTAATCATGCTGCAAGCAAAATAGCCAATCAAGCTCACTCCTTCAGATGAAGACAGAGGGACAACAGTAGGTAAGACTCTCTGTGCCTGTCATGTCTTGGAAGATCAGAAAGCCTGGAAGATCAGAAAGCGTCCATTGGTAAGAGTGATATTCTGACCAAGGAACTGAAAACTGTGACTGAAAGAACTGCATTTCCAGTAGGTTGGCCGAGAGTCAGCAACATCCACAGGCCGTTCTATAGACTTGTCTCATTTCTGTTTCTCACGTCACAATGCTGCGCACTAGAAGCAGCTCCAGTGAACAGGCACTATTTGTATATGTCTTTTTTAATTTCTTTCCACCCCACACATTGATATCACTTCAGAAGCACATTGACCCCTGTCCAAACAGATAACACATTCCCCTCACAGACCAGTCTGATCAGAATCTCCAGACCTCTGTCCCCCATCAGTTATCACCTGAGACTCCATGCATCTCTCCAACTGCCCCCCCACCACCACCACCACCACCCAAGTTCAAAGAACTGCCTATTTGCTGAAAAGCTGATTTTATGGTTGCAGGTTTTAGTTCAGATATTTCACAATTATTGGCAAATTTTAGTGCTCATAAGATAAATGGTATAGTGACATTTATCTCAAAAATCTTCTATTTTACTGTTAAACTGTAATAAAACGGTCCTATATATTCAGGGCTTTGTGATGTGCTGGGCTGAGGGGAGGGGTTGAGAGCCATTAACAGAAGCATTAATTATCACTATAAAACCAGGTGCAATATTTCACTTGTTCTGTTCCTAATGGTCAAAGGTGCAGTTGTCTCTGATTAGTTGGCAGCTTGGTAATGATAATATTATGGAGGACACACACACATACACAAAAGTTCACATGTAGTAACAGAGTAACAGCACAATGTAAACACAGATTTACACTCACCACTCTCCGACACTCACGCCAATGTCCAGCGGAAAGGAGGCCATTTAGTGATTAGACCGATCTGTTTGAGGGTTGTGGGTCTCAATGAATTATTAAGAGTTTGACACTGCTGTTATGTTCATAAGAAAGGCACTTTACCTCAAGTGATCCAGTAAAAAAAATCATGTAGCATGAATGAGTTATAGATTATGTACTGTCAGCACTGTCATACTCACCCAATGTGTGTCTGCATCACAAATAAATATTTTCAAGACAATTACCATTGTTATATGTGTGTGTATGTTTGGGGGGTGGGGGGTGGGGGGGGTTAAGGAGGACAGTGTGCTTGAGTGCATAGATTGCTCTCCACTCTAACCTGCCCCATTTGTTTTCCTTGACCTCTGACCTCTTCCCACCTCCCAGCACACAAACACATCCTTAATGCTGTAGCCACCTCCGAACATCAGCTTTAACAAAAATTCCATTTTCGCTCTTTGTTCACTGTTCATTACAATTCACTTTCAGTACACACAGTAGCATTGCTTATCACAACACATTATCATTTTATACTCCTTCAAATGAAAATTAAATTTAATTTGTCACAGCATAGTACTCTCTCATTATAAATTATACTCAGGTTGAATCCATAACCTTTGAATATTTCATGAAACCAACAATATATTAATGTTACCATAGTGATGTAAAAAATTCAATTAGCACTCAGCATGAGGTTACTGTTGTCTGAACAATGTTATACCACAGAGATCAATGCATACAGGGTTCAGATGAATGAATTTCAGTTACATTTCACCCTCAGTGACAGTGGGCGACTAATTGCTATCTTGCTGTGGTTGCAGTAAAAAGGGGGTGCGTGATTATTGTTGTGATGAGCTCAGATTTATTCTGGAGGTCAGGTAATGATGACTGTTTTCACTTACCACTGTCTGCAGGAAGGATTTCTCTTCTGCTGTTGCAGTCATGCACAGGGTGTTTACGCGCCCCCCCCCCACTCTGAGTAAATCACAGCTAGGTGAGCGATTGAGGGGTTGAGGGGTTGGGGCAGCATTAAGGCCTCTATTTTGGAGGGGGTGTTGAGCTGCATAAGCCAGTGTGATGACAGGCAGTGAGCCAGTTCTACAAATCTTTTACAAATAGGGTGTGTGTGACTAGCTCGTGCCACATTTCCGCACCCTGCCAGCTGCAGTCAGATGCTCGGGACAAGGCCGACACTCTCAGGGCCTGCCTCCAGTGAACCCATTGGCTGAACCTTTGCCCAAAGCAGCCAGCCTTTGGACTGCACTACTGTTCTGGCAGCGCTGGTCAGAGCCAGGGGCCCCCTAGCTCCGTCATTACTGCAGCCTGCACCATCAGCTGAAATCTTAAACCCTCACACATGTACACCCACCCTCTCTCCCTCTCTCACCTTGCCTGCCAGCGCACTGAGATCTGCTGCTCATCTTTCCACCCCTCCCCTCCTCCAACGGGCAAAAGGTAGGCAGATCACTGTACCCCCAGCTTCTCCATTAATTCAATACAGCCCATGACTAATTATGGTAATTCATTACATCTGCAATTAGGCGGCGTAATTTACTGCCCTGGTCTCGTAAAGAGCAAGATTTATATGTAGTTTGAATGTCACCCAGAGGACAGAGAGCTACCACGCCTGTCTTTCCTGAGAAGAACCCAGGAGCCCTGGCCGTCTGCGAGGCGTGAAACGGGAAGAAGTCCTCTCTTCTCTATGCCCTTCACCCCAACCTTTCCCCTTTAGTCCACTCTTACAGTAGTCTGTGACTATAGACCTACCCATCATTTACAGCTATCCCTCACAACAACAAGGATACAACCACCATACTACAAAATGATCAGGATATGATTACTATCCTGCAGAATGGGAATGATATGACCACTAGCCTATAAAGTGAAAGGAATTCTAGTGATCAAAAAATAGCCCCAAATCTAAAATAGGATGGCCACAGATGGATAACCCACAAAGCTACTATGCACATGAAGTAGGATAAAACCACAGACCTAGATATGGAATCGCTGTTCCCCTCCACTCAACTTCACCCTGTCCAACAGTGTGTTGGCCACTGTCTGGCCTGCCTTCCTCATGTACCTCTCTTACTCCAAATGTTTTGCAATGGATTACAAAGTGCAAGTCACCAAATTACACAGTGGTCACAGATGACAAAGGGATGAAACAGCTGAGCAGACTAATGCTACTACCGAAGAACTGGAAGAGAAGACAGGATGTCTCTTGGAGGGTATGTGGGCAGATGCCTGGCTGTTGAGTCTAGGATTGTGTATTTGACATTTGTGCATCATCCAATGGGCAGCCCTGGCACGCTGTTCCTCAGATACTGATTACCCACCTGGTGTGTCCCACTGCTTGACCGATCAGTGAAACCAGTCTCCCTTTCAGGTGGAGGCTGGGCCAGCGATGGTCCTAACAAGCCCGCCCACTCCACTGTTTCGATCAGTGCCACAGCTGTGCCTCAGTTCCACCTGCTTAGTGCCACAAAAAGCAGTGCCCCCCACCCCCCCCACCCCCCCAGCCTATGGAGTAGCCAATGCTAGCAGCAAAGGAGGAGGAGGCTCAACACATCACTATTCCCCATCAATCCTCCTCTACTAGGCAAACACAGCACACACACAAATCACACGTAAACAATAAAGCTAATAGCCGAGGTACACCTTCCCACATAACACAGCAACCTCCACACAAAGTGTGACGTACCTCTATTTGGCTAAAAACACCTAACAGTTCTCTGCCTGCATGGGCTCCTGTGCTTCCTAACAGACATTTTGTAATCAGACTGAGTTAGGATGCAAGGGGCTTGAGTTACTGCATGTCTTCCTGTGGAAGCGACGAAGGGGTTAACTGTACGTGATATTCTGCCAGGTTGAAGCCCTGCAGCACGGACAGATGAGCCTTCTCATTCCTGGCCCATCCCCCCATCCCGCACCACAGGGAGCAGCAGAGCTGCAAACCTCCAGAATACTAATGAATCCCCACCTCCCCGCGCTGCTCAACATCTCCGCACTGCACTACCTCCTCTCTCTCTCCTCCATATCACTCTATCCCTCTCTCACACCTCCAACAAGCTCTAGCCCTCCGTCTCTCCTTCTCTCTTTCCATGTCACTCCATTTCTCTCTCAGAATTCCAAACAGCTTTAGTCTTCTATTACTCTTCCTTTCTCCTTCATTTTAATATATCCCTCCCTCACACCTCCAAACAGCTATAGCCTTCTAATGTTCCTTCTCTCTCCCCTGCCTTACAGTAGCTTCTCCACTCTCCACTTTCTTTTCCTCCCAGAATACTTTTCTTGTTCAGGATTGTGATTTTCACTTTAGATTTTTCTAGCTAATAATATTGATGATGTTATCTTTACTAAAGCAAGTAAATAACAGTATGTCTCAACTGTATTTTTTCATTATTCATTATTATGTCATATTGTGTTTAAATTATGTATTTGCTTAGGTGGCACCCTGACACAGCTAACATTTTACATACTGTCAATTTATACAGCTGGATGTTTTACTGAAGCAATTTAAGTTAAGCACCTTGCTGAAGGTTAAAACAGTAGTTTCCCACCTGGGAATCGAACCAGCAGCATTGCTCTACACAACAAGCAATCTGATTGGACACACAGTGACGCAAGATGTTCACCATATTCATAATATTCAGATATTACTGTATATTTATTATAGAGACAAACATATTAGCAGCTGTCTGACACACAAGTCATATAAAACGCATATAACACTGAGAAAACACATCATAAAAACACAAATCCACAAACATTCCATAGTGACACATACAGGATGAAAACTTTCCAGAGCACAGAGTTCACACAGGTTTAATGATGAGGTCTACTGCCTCCACAAAACCAAATTACTGCAGTCATAGAAAAGAATGATTAAGAATCACTGAATTTAAAGGTTAAATATTGAGTAGTTTACTCTTTTTCACTGTCATAAAATGGGTAAAGGTCTGTCAAGACGACAGTTTGGTTAACACAATGTGCAAAATTATGTGGAAAAAGTGTTTGACAAGGGTGTGATGACAGCATCACTAATTTTTTATTACTAAATATGTTCCATGCCATTGGGAAATACTATTGTACATGATGAAGCTAATTTCACATTGCACTGGGAAATATAAATTTAACAATATACTTACCAGGGACAATACAGAGAATGAACAGATTGAGAAATTTGATCATATCTACATATAATGTATGTACAGCATATGGGCATTAAAACACTCATCTAGATTTATCTTTTATTTCAACAGCAGTATGCAGGTTTTTCTATTATTATCGACATACTCCCAAATGAATCAACATATTTGTATCTGCCACACATTTTTGGAGAAACAATGTCCTTCATCAGCATTTGATTACCACAGTCAATTCTTACACCTAAAATGTATACAATGGAAGTGTAATTATATCATAACTGTGGGTTACCAACATGTTTTACCTTATGTTCACCAACGGTTTACCTTAACATTGTAAATTATGTAGGTATATGAGAACTAGATTTGATCAGAAAACATCAGTAAACAAGAAAAAGGTATCCTTTGATATAGTTGATTTGATTATAATCATTATCACCATCATCTCGTCCAATCACAGCGAAGAAGCTTTTACTGAATGAAAGCTCATTCAATGATAAGATTTTTGTCTTGCACACCACTGTTTTGAAAATGCATGAAATGTCAGTTTGGACTTATTCATACCATGTAACTGGTGCACTTTATCTGTTTTATGTAGTCTGTGCTTAGCATGAAACTGTATTCGGATATCATTCTGCACACAATTAAGCAGCCGTTCACAGAAGGAGAAGACAGTATTAAGGGTTTGCTGCCATAATCACAAAATCGCAACAAAAATGCACACAGTTCTGCTATTTGTGGCTCTTTTTGTTTGTGGTCCATCAGGGGCATTTAAATTTCAACTGAATTTAAATTTAGATCAATTTATAGTACATTTGTACAAATCAGTATGTTAAACATTGTGTTCCGCGTGTAATTTCAAAGGTCATAAAATCGAAATTGACTTTGATGTTGATATACATGTTATAAAAGTAAATAAACAATATGTGGTGATAATAAGGATGAATACATACTGAGACACAGCTACATAACTGTAGAAATTTCTCAGATGATACCATGGGACACACTGATTTTTTTTTCCCTGAGAAAGTTATAAAAGAATTAGAATGTTACAGAATTGGAATGCTAGAGAAAGGGAAAATGGTTCATGAACACACAGGAGACCACAAAACAACATTTATTTAGTAATCATATAAATATAATGGAGAAAGTAAGTACAGACTTGTAAAGCTCTGAAAACCAAAAGACTGTACTAGACATCTGCTGCCATCTAGTGGACACTACTTCAACAGGGGTAGAGAAATCACAGAAATGTTTCTCAGTAGTTTTACACAGCTGCCAACACCCACAAGGAAGTAACAATCTCAGGCTTTCTTAAAATGACAACACAACCCACTATCCAGTCTCTAGATGCTTTATAGAAACAGAAAATAAACATAATTCATATATCAGAAAGGCAATGGCGAAGAGAAGGCAATATTACTATCCACAAAATAGAAATTACAAATAAATTAAGAACAAATTCAAATACTTCATGCCATCCTTTTTATTTAATACCTGATGACTACTGGGTGAAATTACCTTGAAAATACCTGACAAATTTAATTTTTTGTCTAAATGAAATACTTCACATTGACACACATAAACGAGAGTTTATTTAAAAAAACATTTTGCACAGCTTTAGAGAAATTCACATGCATTAGGCTTTTTTGCTACTTGTTAGTTGCAGGACAGAAGCTAAGGCACGAAAACACTGGCTGAAACCAAACTCATCCTTTACTCGGAATACAAAGTACCATCACCGTCTCCAAATCCCTTTCCCCAGCAGCTCTGTAGAGGGGAAGGGATTTAGATGTCCCTAAAACAAACATACATACACAATATTACCAGGGTGACACTGCATTAAGCTTTTGAGAGAGACATGCATTAACTTTAAAACCATTCAGGCATAGCCAGGCTGTCTACAACAGAATCCATTCACGGAGATCCGCAGTAGGATGGGCGCCAGTGAGAACCACGTAATTATCATCCCTGGAGGACAGGGGGGACTAAATATCTCAATGTACACTTACCTCATGCCTCCTAAATAGCATACATCTCCATGAGGTAATCTTTGGGCACAATGCCGATGGAACCGTTCATCTCGCCAACCCACCAGCCAAAATTCTGGTATTCCTGAGTGGGACAAGGACAGGATGGAAAGTACATTTAATCAGTAATAAAGCAGATGTGGAAGAATCTTCTGCAAAACAGTTAAAACTCAGTCCCTGCCAGTGCTGAATGAGAAGCTCCATCACTGCTAGTCCTCAGTTCAGCCATTTTACTAGCACTCGCAATTCTTCATCTGAGCAAGGAGTGCGTAGTATGCACTGTTCAGAGAGACTACACACTCTGCCCTGCTTCTTGGTTCTTCTCAGTATTGAAGTTCTTGAGGTAAAGAGTCGGAGAGGTCAGCTGATAGAATATTTGGTGGCCTTACTCTGTACAGAACCTTTGTAGTCAGCCTCTAAGGTGATAAACCATCTCTTATACAGTCAGTGTGAGGTGGAGGTGGAGGTGAAAAAATCTTTCTACTGGTTGTCAAGAAAATGAAAACCAACCCAATACACAAGGGACTGGAACTGGATCCCATTCCCTCTGCTGTGTCCTTCACCAAGTTTTCAAACCCCAGCATGTGAAACATGTAACAATAACACAGAGATAACCTCCCAGGAATCCTGCCATACACATGACCAAAATGGGAAAAATGGATATTGTACAACGGACTTGGTCAGGTCCCAGGTCAGCATGCCGTAAGGACAGAGGCGGCTGTACGGTGTGCTCAACAAATGTAAAGGAATCAGCGGTCAATAATGCTAACTTAGCGCAGCGATTTTCCCCACAACATGCATTTTTCATGCGCTGGAAGTATGCGCCACCCTGCTGTGCAGTGAAGGCTGCGCTGAGGCACCAGGCACATGAGGAACAGATGAGGCTCAAACTGCGTCTGAGTGCAGTCCTAATGAAAAGCAGACCGCTCAGCTACCGCGCGCCAGCCTCCGCCCCACTCATCTGCCTCCTCTTCTCCCGACACCCCCGCCCCGCACCGCCCGGGCCCCACTCGCGCGGCCTCACCCCCCCCAACCCTCACACAGCTGGCTCGTCGCTGGTTAAATCACGCGCGTATCCATCTCGCTTCAGTAAGTTACGGCGAGCGCGTTAACGAGTGACCAGAGGCGTGTTTACAGAGACAAAGAGAGCGTCGCTGTGAGAGGGCTCGGGAGAACACAGGCGCTCTTCCTTCCTGCAGGAGCCCTGCAGGAGCCTGACTTCAGATGAAAGCCCTTCAGGGACATGAATCAGCACTAAATGAGTCTCCTATCAGGCAGTAACCTGGTTAGTGTTCATCGCACTTACAGTCCAGAGGCACAGGGAGATGAGCTGCAAAGGGGGATGGGTTTTGATGGAGAACCTGATATACTCCACTCCATACTATACTACACTGTACACTACCCTGCGCCAATTAAACATGTCTGCTGCTTACTCAAAATTGGTCCTCTAACCAGGTTCAAATCCTGCTTGGGATAATGCTGCTATACCCTTGAACAAAGCTCTTAACCTTCGGTAAACATACTGCTAAACAAACTGTAAAATGCAAGTTACATTTTAAAATCACCACAAAGAAAAGCATCTGCAAAGCAAATAAATTATGACACCCCAATTACTCCTAATCAAACTATTTTGATCTGATACAGCAGGTTAATGACAGAAAAAAGGAGCATGCAGACTGCCTCGCAGCTTTTGTATTGTACCTAATACAATGGTTTACCTGCAGCCAATTGAGTCTGTTCTCCCACTGTCCTCTCATGCCTCTATACAGAAACACACATCTAAGCACACCCCTGTAATGGTGACATCTCTAACAGGCAGACTGCTGGAGCAAATTTAGCAAACATGTTTTCTCCAAAGCAGGGAGTAAGATGAGCTGATTATAGTTTCGTTTGACACAAGACAGGATACAGAGCGGTTCAAGATGTGGTGACTGCGGCGTTGGGGATGTAGAGGACTGCGGACCTCACTGTCCCTGAGATGAGCACTGGAATATCTGCCTTTGCTACATGCTGAGGGATTAAGTCCTTATGTATTAGATTGCACAATGTATATTTTTTGAAAATATGAAAGCATCACAATGATTGTGATCAATGCAGTTATTGGTTGGGGAGAACACACAGTCATAACATATTTCTGCATGTCACAAAATCCAGATCACTGCACCAGAGTAGCTGCAGGAAAGAAAGGACAGCTGTACCAGGGCCCAGAACAGCCACACCAGTAGCTGCTATGGGTCTACTGGAGCAGAGGAGCAGTCTAGTAAACATCCAGGTAAGGAGTGGTGGGGTCATAAAACTGCTATTTGGAACTAAGGAGCCAACTATAAACCTTAACTGCTAAAACTGAATAAAGGTTTGAATTGAAAGTAGAACTACCAATATTAACAGATGCAATGAACATGTTGGCAATACTGTTACGTGTTTTGCAGCGAGGACATCTTCAAACACATTTAATTCTCGGCATCTCCTCATGACACAGAATCACACTGGCATTTGATTTGATGTTTAAATGAAATTAAATGAATCATACTGCAGTTTCAAGGGTCATGAAAATCTACGGTCAGTTCCACTTTAAACCTCTAGATGGCACAATTGAATGTAAAAAGTGAGTCTCTAGCTCCAAAGTCTCTGCAACTAGGCGATGCAGGGCCAGCAAAGAGTGTTTTCACAGGGTAAAGGAGTATACCACATGGTTGAGACTGAGCTGACACACCACTCATCAAAATGCAAGCCAGTTTTAAAAGCTGGCTAAATGTAATGCATCCACCATGAAATAGTACAGCTATCTGACACAAATCCACTAATAAAGGAAAGGCAACCACCACATATAAACATAAGTCCCATTACAACCATTATGAGGATGACATAAATCTCCCTTACGATTCTTTGAATCTTGCTGCCAGAAAAAAAGACCTCCATTTCACTGATTAGTAACTAGCTAATGAATGTAATGTAATGTAGCTAATAAACACAAACACTAATGCAAATGAATGAAATCTACATTAAAACCCACTGGCTTAGTTTAAAAGGACACACCTACACACACAGACACACACATATATAAACATCCTAACTTGCCATGCAACCAAAATACCAATTTCCTGCTCATACACATACATCTCAACACCTGGTACAAATGTAAATATGGATTCATTTTAAAACTTCCAGTGAAAAATTTCATCAGAAGCCACAACATCCAGAGGTTTCACAGACATTTGAAAAGACACCGTGTTGATGTCGTAACACAGAGTTGCCTGTAATACTTGCAAAACGCCAGCAAGTTTAAATTTGCACAAAACGGCTAAGTGTCAGTACTGCAGTCCGGGCCAAAGTCATGGGCAGTAGAAGTATTTTCACTGCTGCAGCATTTCAACAAACAGTGAATCCACACCTCAGCCCAGAAGCCACAGCCTTGGCTGGAACAGGGATACCATGGTCTGCCCGCCATACTGAGCATTTTGATGGTGTGTGAAAATGCAAAGACTGTCAGTCTGTTCCATCTACCTGTTCCCGGGTGCAGGTGGCTTCTCCGCACTTACCTTGCTCAGTATGTAGATGGAATCTCCGCGTTTGAAGGACAGCTCATCAGGATGGTCTCCAGTGCAGTCCCACATGCCCTGGTAGTAGCTCTTATAGTCTGTGCTCTTATTCACTGTGAGGAAGAAATGTAGTTAAATGGACAAATAGGTGATACATCTGAAGGATACCAGCTCTAGAGCAGAACCAACATACACTCTCATCCCAGTCACCACTTTAAGTCTCACTGTCTACAACATGCATCTACAAGGCAACATATACTGTGATAGGTTAAAATCATCTCATTAAATTATAATACTCACTCGTACAACACCTTTTCATGTAAACATTGAGAGGTTTTGTGATTTCATTAAAAAATAATTCTGATAGGCATTCATTATATATTCATGTCTTACTTATTCACTTGTTTTCTAGTTATCTTTTTTAGAGAGAGAGGAAAAGGGCAGTAATGTCAGCTTTTGGTTGGTCCTGCTATAGCAGAGGCTGACCAATAGTTGGCAGCAGAGGACTGCCTCAGTGCTAACCGAGATCTGTGCTGGAGGGGCACTCTTTCACAGGAAACCAGATAGCTTCCCTTCCTGGCAGTGCTCTCCTCCCCCTTCATTCCACCACATATAAATAACTCCAGTTCCTCAGACAGTGACCACCAACAGAAATCAAATTTAAATGAAGATAAATCAAGATTTGGAGAAATGAACTAAGTGCAAGACTGACTTAACACAATTATGGATGTCTGAGTATCCACAAGTTTGAATTTTAAGCTTGAATGAGTTCCTGTCTGCTGCTGCTACTTCTCTTTCCGTCCCGAGTGTTCACTAAGACACCTAGGCTGCTTCTATGAGAAACTGAAACCCACAGAAAGCATTTGGTGGGAGGTATGAAGCATTAAAGAGCTCATTTACTTGTGTGCATGATAAATCCAACAAGCCACTTTTGCAGTGTTCATTTTCAAATACTTCAATTTTTCCCAGAAACACAATATCAGATTCAAGCTCAATGTTGACAGACATGTTAAGGGATAAATATAAGGTACCTGAAAACTGCCCCTCTTTTTCCACAGAACCCCAAATGCCCTTTAAACACAGAAAAAAAAATCCTAAAAACAGACTATATTCTAAGAATGCTGACTTATAGGAATGATCTGATGGTGTTAGTGTCTTTCCACTCATCAGCAATGTTGTGCTCTCGTTGCGTGACAGGAGCTGGACATGGCCACTCAACAGCAACAGGCAGGGTGCTAATTAGCTGGAGAAGACGGGGGCAGTTTGGGGAAGGCCAGGGAACGGTGACAGGGGTGTCATGGCTGTAGACTCGGCATAGTGCCCGTAATTTCATTAGGCTGGACAGACCGCTGTTGTGGCTAGATCATGCGACGCTGCATTCCTGGCTTGTTCACATGACATCTGTTTCCGAAAAGAACATGGGGCAGAAAAGCGCTCAGCACGGGAGCCACTGGGGACAGGAGGCTACGTGCTGTCAGGGCTCATGAAATCATGACTGGAGAGAGTGGAGAAACCCCTCCTCTGTACTGAGAATTCCAAAATCTGCCCCAAGGGAAGAGGACGATTCTTAAGGAGACTCCTTTTTACTCTGACCACACTGATAAGTGATTTTGCACTAGTACATTTGTTTGCATTTTGTGAAAGGAGGAAAATAACAGAATATTTTTGAATATTTACGGTGATGACAAAATGCATCCATCTATCCTTGGTTTGAATCTTGCCAACGTGCCCATCCCTCCTTCCCTTCGTGCTCATACTTCCTGCCTGTCAGGGGGAGCTTCCTGTGCATACTGGCTCACTTCCTGGCATTGGGGAGCCCTGCGAGGTGACGTCCTGTCAGGGGGGTACCAGGCCCAACCCTTATGACACTTCCCCAGGCAATGGCGCTCCCCCCATGCTGACACGGGCAGCCAGTGTTGACATGGGCCCAAGGGGCAGCAGAGAGCCGTAATCACGACAGGCCATATCCCCGTTTCCAGGGGTCTGTCAAACAGGGACGACTGCAGTAGAGCCGTGTTGGGGCGGCAAGGGGGAGGTTACGCCTGCCCTGCAGGACAGAGGGCCCTGAGGGCAGAAGCAGGGGGCAGCGGGCAGCGGGCAGACCAACGCCGGCCTCTTCCTGTGGAGCTCAGGACCAGGGCCCGGCGGTTCCTGTGGGCTCCGACCTCTCTCTGCAACTGTCAGAACCCCCCTCTCCCTCCTCCTCCGCCTCCTCCCCTCTCATCTTCTGCGGGTCTTCATTTGCCTCTGTGGCTAATCATATGCAATGAAGATATGCATGGCCAACATTTAAACAGGCCGGGGATCAATGAGTGGTCTTAAGTTTATCTGATTTTTATCAAAGCAGACAGAGTGCTGGGTCGATGGGCTGCGCCCGTGTCAAGTTGACCTTTTCACAGACGCCGGTGCAGGCGCTCCCCCGGGTGCAGCCTTGTCCCCTGTCACGCGCTGAATGGCACAAGTCTGTTCCTCTCAACGACAAAGTATACAAAGATGTCTATATTATACGGGTATAGGTGTGACAGCGTGTGTGTGTTGTATTTATAAACTGTCCTTTGGCGGTGACACTTTCCCGATGATGACGGCCTTAATTTATGCAGCCAAATCTCCTCTGTGCAGAAATGAAAGCTAATTGAGTCATTACCCGCTAATTCAGGCTGGGATACCTTGTATAAATTGGCTTACTTTGTAAATCCCCCTGACGCGCTTCTCTCCCGCGCCCCCCACACCGGCACAGGGGCCCCCTCTCCTGCCAGTAAAGCACACACGCTGCAGGCGGGCCTCAGCGAGCCGAGATTAAGGGATTGCGGGGCAGTTAGGGGAATGGCCGGCCGAGGCGGGCCTCGCTGTAATTACCTGTCACGGCGGGAGAGGGGGGTTTGCTCAGTGCCTCCGATGTTGTCTTTGGAGGATTAGGCAGGTCTTCCTCTGAGGAGGTAAAAAAAAAAAAAAAAACACAACAGTGAGTCCAACACCAAGATCAACAGTTTGTTCAGGGCCCCGTCCAGGACTGTATCAACAGAGCCGGGGCACATCGAAGTCACACAGTAGTGGGGCTCAGGCAGGGACACAACAGAGAAGACAGCTGAGCCAAGACAAGCTAAGACATACTGACAAATATACAAATGGTGCAAGGATTGATTGCGCTAAAACAAGAACAAAGCCTTGGCAGGTTGTAGTTAAATTCCAAAAAGTCACTGAATGTCTCAGAAGACAGGAGTTTACAAATTGATCAATAAGCATGAATCAAACATTTGGATTAAGCCAACCATGTTAAAATAACTTATTAGTTAAAATCCCGAGTGATAAAATTAGTTGAATGGCCCCTTTACATCTGAACCCACAGAGTGACTACAGACAGTGTACTGCAGTGGGGTGTTAAAAAATTTGATCTGATAAATTGCTCTTAAAGGAAATGTCAGAGTAGTTCATAGTAAAAATTTCATGTTACACAATACACAACCTGAAAGAAAGAGCAATGATGCTTCAGCAGCAGAAAATAAATCTCCCAGTCTTGACGGACAGTGGGTGTGTTGTTGGTGCCCTGTGCTGAAATCACTTGTTACATTAAATGTTTATAAGCATTGATCCCACTTGCCAGGTCCTGAAGTAGATAGTATTCCATATGCATCATGTGCAGAGATTAACAGTCAGGGAGATGGATGGACAATGGTATTAAAAAAGGTACAGCCACCACTGTAAAAATACTGAGCACATACAAGAGCTTCAAATGTATCTCTGTTGCTTCTTCTGTGTATATCAACTAAGAAATACATAGATACATTAGTGGAGAGGACAGAATTGTGTGTGTGTGTGTGTGTGTGTGTGTGTGTTGCGATTTACCCCATGGACATGAACAGATACCCACTGTTTTTTTAAGCAAATTTGCCACCGTGAAAGTCTCCAGAAAGTGTCTCATCTGTGTGTGCACTTGTGGGGGAGAGAGGGAAAGTGGTGGTGGGGGGTTGGGGAAGCAGAAACTCGCAGATGGGATCTGGATCAAGTGTTCCACTGAGTTTAGGATAATGCAGGCAACAGATCCACAGCATTCCACACTCTGCCCCTCTCCTTCACTCCACATTCGAAATGCATCTGCCTGCATGCCAAAGACTTAGACGAGTTTCTATTCAAAAATCCAGTGAAAGACACATAATACTACATTGGATGATAGAGTTCAGCTTACACCTACAAGCCACATATGATTTTAAAATAGAAATTTGTTCTCTCCAATTTTCAACAGTCTGTCCATTGATTATACTGTGCAATCATGCTGGCACATGAGCTTTAGTTGATTTTGACAGAAATGTATTTCAATTTTAGCTTTATGTAAAATAAAAATCCTATTTTGAACAAAACTACACTTTACAATAACCTCTGTGGTTTCATCTTGACGATTCCGATTTGCCTTGAATCATAATTGCTCTCTATCAGCAAGAGATGCAAGATGAAAACAGACGCAGCATACATTAATAGGAAATGATGCAGTTGTTCTGGGTATCTGCACAGATTTACGTCTATGATCACAGACACACACACACACACACACACACACACACACACACACACACACACAGAAAGAGCAACATACCCACCAGGGAAGACACTGCTAGCACTGCTCTAAACTGCTGACTCCAATGGGAAGAACCTGAATGGCTAGATCTTTCCCAGCGAGCTCCCAAAAGAAACATAAAGTGCAGAATTTGTTTTTAAAAAGTTGTGCATTTCCAGGCAGCATCATTTGTCATTCTGCTCAATGGCATTATTATTAATCAATATGGACTCTTACTGAAAGAGGAACAAACTGTCATCGCCAAGATTAATTAAGACACGTCTTGCATAGGTAATGCTCAGTGTGCCGTTTCTATGGTGAGCTGAGGAGCTGATCTGGGCTGGCTGTGTACACAAGCAGCTGCTCTGCTCTTAAAACTGTAAAAACAAGAGTAAACAGTATCCTTCTCCTGTCCAGCACTCATCCAGCACCATCCTGAGGATGGATTCAACACATTAGATGGACAGAGAGTGCAGTGGAGTGCACACACATGCAGCCTTGAGGGATGAAAGACCACAGCAAACACCATGAGACGTATATACCCCTTTTCCGCCAAGGCAGTTCGACAGTTCAGAGCTGGTGCCTAATCTTCAACCAGTTCTTCGTGTTTCGACAGCCAAAGAACCAGCTCTCGGCCAGGAAAACTGGTTCAAGAGGGGGACCAACACTTTGCTGGTCTAGAACCAAGAGCCGCTTACGTCAAAGGCTGGGGGCGGGATTATTGTGCCCAACAAGACCAACTAAAACTTTGTGACAGCCATTTAAAAAAAAAAAAAAAAAAAAAAACAGAGCTAGTGTAGTATCTAGTCTGCCTAAAAAGAAGAAAAGTTTCTATTTTTCAAATGTTTCACGTTTCATAGCCAGCCAGCTATGCATTTCTTAGCTGTTTAGCGAGATGCTAATTTCTCACATCAATGTTACAAACATAGACAGCTAGCTAGCTGGCTAGCTGGCTAGCTATCTGTTGGTCAGCCAACATTACCCAAGCAAGCATAGCTACTAATTTCTCACATCAATGGAAATGCAAAGCCAGGAGCAACACAGACAATGTAGTCCACCATTGTTGTTGTTGTGCTGGGTGCTAGCAGGAAAGCAGAGACGTATACAGACCTATACAGTGACGTAATGACATGGCTGTATGGTGGCTCTCTAGCCCATGGAAAAGCAAAATGGTTCTTAGAAGGTTCGCAAGCTAAACCAACTCTGAACCGACACTAGCACCAGCCCAGAACTAGCACCTAGTTCGCGTTGGTGGAAAGGGGGTAACAGAGATGTGAGGGGAGAATTAAACTGGACACAGTGCTTACTGCAGTACGCTAGCTCACACATAGCTTGCCTCTGTGTGTACGTATGTGTGAAAGCTAACCACAGTGCTTCTACAGACCAGACAATCTGGCATGAATGCAAAGTGCTTGCTCTGCAGACTTCAACAGAACAGCTCCCTGGTTGAGGTGATGAACGTCTGAAACACTTCTGCATCTCCAGTGCTGAGGAACTGGATCTGTGCCCGCTGGGACAGCGTGAGGGACTGGACCACTTCCTGCTTGCTTTGATAATGAAGTGGGTCCCAGCTGCAGCCGTTCGCAGACAGCACTGAGTACTTCTGGGGGGGAGATAATTTCATCAAAGACTATCTCTTCATCCTGGCAAGCCTCAGTCTGACATCTTTATTTGGCAGGAGTGTAGAGGCAGGGCTGATAAATGAGGGAGCATCTGTAATCAGGGCTGTAAGTGGTTGTAATCTTGGTGTGAACTGGAGCCAGATGGCCCTCCTGTCTGTAGATTGTGTGTGTGTGTGTGTGCTGCTGTGTCTGTGTGTCTGTGTTTGCATGTTTGCATGTGTATCTACATCTCAAGCTCATGCATAACCACAAAACCTAAATCTGCAGCACAGCACAATCGTCCAACGCAGCCAATCAACAGATGTGTGTGGATGTGTCCTACAGAAGGCTACCGGTATAAATGTAATAGGCAGTCGCCCCATTTGTCTCTACATTATCTCTAATACATATATCTGACTCTGACCACTCTCCGTGGATGTGACCATCTACTCCTCTGCAGGCCGGAAACATCAGGGAGTAGGGCAGGGGACACTGCGCGTCTGGTTTAACGGCAGTCCTCAAACACATACCCTGTGGCAGATTCCTCAGCCATGAAGACAGCAGCAGGGCAGGAACATTCAGCGTGAACAGAGTGAACAGCACAGCGCTCCTCTCAGAATACACCTATTAGTACCGCTCCTATACTAAAGCCCCTCTGCTCTATCTGCCCCTCAGAGAGCTGCACTTACAGTGCAATCAGTCACACCGCTCAACACAGCACAGCCTTCAGCTGCACTGCACTTCCCTCTTCTGAGAGGCTGTGAGTTACAGGCCTCTTACTGTGCATTAAATAAAACAATGTATGCTAAACCATTAGAAAGCATAGCCACTGAAGTGCTGCACAAACAATTCACATTGGTCAGACATTTTCAAGACAAAACAGATGTGCTTCAAATAATATAGCATAATATTCTTATTGAATGTACTGAATTTATTTTTAAAAAATACAAAAATAGATAAAGATATTCAGGATTACAGATCCACTTCATCATTTAAACCTGCCACTTTCTCCCCTCGCTGCCCCTGCCTCCGCTCGTAAGCTCGTTCTGTCTTGCTGTCACCGTCTCATTTAGATTTACTTTCGTAACAGTGAGTGGTCCCATGATGTCACAATTCATTTGAGCCACATGCTTCGGATGAGAGCAGAGCAGAGGCATAAATTTGCTTTGCAAAGTGATGGTTAAAATAAATGTCTGGTGGAGCAGGATTCCAGGTAGCATTCCAGCTAGCTGCATGTCTCGTGGGGTCTGTGCGTTTCACATTCTGGAAAGTTGTGGTGCATTCCACTGGTTTTAGGGCAACGTTTTTTCCAGCCTCTTCCACAGTCTAACTCTTACGTTGTTGCATGCTTTGGATTTGGCTTTTCTTAATTGGCAATGGGGCATGGGCATAGGGTTTGTGAGAAACACTTGAAAAAATACAGTCTTGGCCAGTAGTCTCAAGTCCACTGAATGATTATCCACTTACAGAAGAAAAAGAAAAAATATTGTTTATCAAGGGTCAGGGACAGTGTGAACAGGAGGACATCATAGATGATTACTCCTTCACCTGCCTCTACAATGCACACAGAGGGAAAATACAGTCCTCTGGGGAAAATACTTGTCAATCACATAACCTAAAAACAAAATGCTTATTTTTCTCCAGTGCTTAAAATTACTTTGAAGCTGCAATTAGGAGCTAACCACAGTGCCCCAAACAGTGCTGTAATTTTACATGACATGTTTATGCATGCTTTTACAGTTTTTTTACATAAACTTTTGTCTTTAATTTCTGGGACTGCTGAGCTCAGTGTTGTCTAGAGAATAACAAAATGTAAGGAAACAACAAAAATGTAACAGTAGCTTACCCATGCTTACAGGACAGGACTGAAATTAGGTTTGATTTAGATATACATTGGACATTGACTCTCAGGCAGCATAACAGATTTCATACTACTAAAATGTTAGCATAACATCACTGATCATTTCCCTCCATCCCCAACATTCATGCCATATACTTCCAAGGGTGAAAAAATATATGTTTTTTAAATATATATATAATTTGCTAATGGGTAACCCAGTGAACATTATAAATCTTTTAAGGGGATTGTGCTGTGGAGTGCACCAAGGCACTATGGGTGATTAATGCCAAAGGACCAAGGTCACAAAATTATTGTGAGGATCCGAAGAGGAATGCTTCCTGTTAAACACTCCATTTAGTCAAGTACTGAATATAAGTGTGTGTGTGTGTGTGTGCACACGCGTGCGAGTGTGTGTCCTGCACTTGGATTAATTACAGTTGTGCAGTCTCAGGCTCACAGGGAGCCCTACATGGTATTCATTAATTACTGCACTATTCATCCTTTCTCCTGACTGGAGCACTTATTACAAGAGCAGGCTGGGTGCAGGCAAAAGTCCAAAAAGGCCAACAGCCAGAGTTGCTCCCAGAGAGAGATGAAGAAAGGGAGAGAGTGAGAGAGTGAGAGAGAGAGAGAGAGAGAGAGAGAGAGAGAGAGAGAGAGAGAGAGAGAGAGAGAGAGAGAGAGAGAGAGAGAGAGAGAGAGAGAGAGAGAGAGAGAAGGCAGGAGAAAAGAGGAGTTGGCTAGTCAAATATCTATCACTGGAGGCAGTTCAGATCTGACTCCAGCCAGGTCCTTGTATTAGACTGGTCTTCTTGGTTTTACCTCAGATCACATCACAAAGGCATGTGAATCAGACAACAGGGGGTCTGGGCGCAGGCTCACCTGGGAGCTCCTCGTAGATGTCCTCATCAATGGCATCCGAGTGGGTAGAGGCGGGGGCGGGGGCCGAGGTCGGGGGCGGGGCAGACACACGCTGCTCAGGAACACCAATGTCATCATACATCTCCTGCTCGTCCATGTCCTCAGGGATAATCCCAGACTCCATGTCTACAGGAAGGGAAAGTCACGCTAATGCATTTGCACAGTAACAATGACAAGTTTGGACACACCTGATTAAAATAATGGGAAACGTGCATTCAGACACATTTTTATCTAAAGACTTATGCTTAAATGCTTGAAATTTGTTTCTTAGACAAATATACTTAAGCTGGTGCCTATGAATGAATTTCTTTCCTACTTTTTTATTTTAAAAAATATAGTATAGTTTTGATTTGTTTAACACTTTTGGTCACAGCATGATTCCATGTGTGTTATTTCATAGTTTGACCTCTTTACTACTATTGTTGTAAAATATGGAAAACAGTAAAAATAAAGAAAAACCCTTCTATGAGTAGGTGTGCCCAAACCTCTGACTGGTGCTGTACATGTAACAGCACATGTTCATGCAGACATTGGCCCTGTTAAAGGAAATCATATGTGGTAGTGGTTAAGAAACTGTAGAATAGCCCAGATAAGAATCCCAGGTAGGACAGTGCTGCTGACACCCTGAGCAACATACTATAGTTTACCTTTAACCACTGATAGGTCAGCTGCATTAGACAACATGTATTGATAAGGGCACCTGATACGCAAATAAATAATACAATATTTTGTAACCAGAAATTCAGTGCTGCTTTATATCACATTCAAAAAGAGCAAAAACACAAACCAGTGGTTTCTATGTTAAATGAGCCCTGTTAATATCACCACCTGCTAGTTATTAGCCGGGTTCACACGTGCATATTGAAGTGTTGTACATAATCAGCTGCTGCACACCATGAAATTAAACATTTCATGAGCCACTAGGCAGTGAGTGGGACAGACACACCGCCGCTTGCACCTCAGAGTGACCACTCTGTACAAGGGCAGCCTTGCCACATTGTCACACCTCCTCACCTCTCAACACAAAACGGAGCTGCTCCACCCACTCCTCCGCATCCTTCTGAGAGGCGGCAGTGAACTGGAGAGAGAGGGAGAGAAGGACCGGTGTCACTTCTCTTTAGGAATGCAGCACTCACCCTCCCCCTCTTGTGCTGCATGGATGCCTCTTATGATGTTCAGTTCATTTAGACAAATCTGCAGAATTGTGTACGGGGCGGATGATGGATCTGAGGACGGGCGGGACAGCTGGCGTATGCGCGGAGAGGAAGTCACTTTCCTTCATCACTGTCACTCACAGAGCCCTGACGATGGCCAGACACCCACGCTCCCCCCTCCCTTCCTCACCCTCTCCGCTGCTGACAGTTTCCTAAAATTTGCTTCTGTCATACGCTCGCTGCACCTGACAGCATTGTCAGCTGCCTCTCAATCCAAGCCTGAGCACGCTCAGTCACACATTTATGCTCTCTCTCTCTCTCACACACACACATTCATACACACACACCGCACACACAAACACAAGATTTCTTCCCACAGAGCCCAATGCACACATAACACACACATGCACTCATACCACAGAGTAAGAGAACTAGCACATTGCACATTGTATGAATCTACTAACTGCAAATTCTTCACAACTCCCCATGGGACAAGCTCTATCAACACGTGCAAGGAAATGTTCGGAAAAAGTTTTTTCACTCCAAATCTCCACAGTTGGGAAATTCATTATTTGTATCATATCAAAGAAAAATTTCCCTATGTATTACTAGACTCAAAGGCCTGCACAGGCCATAAATGTATAGAAATCTTCAAGGTTTCAAGTAAATATCTATCACAAAAAGGTGGAGATAGACACATGCATATAGAACATAACATAAATACATAAGTTCAGTAACATAGTATGTGTAAAACTGGAATGCACATACATTTCCTTTGAAAGGGGAGCCTCACTTTGGCATCACATGTGTAGGACTGACCTGATATACGCGCTTGTCGGGAGCAGAGATTTCGAAGCAGCAATCTTTCTTGCTATCTCTGCGCAGCGTGTTGTTCATTCTGACATTGTACCCATCAATGCAAAACTCCCCTTTCTGCTGCTTATCTGAAGGGAAGGAGACCGGCAGGACAGCATCCACAGTGTGTGAGCGCAGGCATTTAACTCCACAGAGTATTACGGAATATGTGGCAAAGAACATGAAGTCATTTTTGTTATTAATAAGAAATTTGTTATGTGACAAAATTAGGTCCATGCCCATTTCATGAAATAACACAAGATATGAAGTAGAGGTTGCACTAACTGCAGTAGAGGCCTTCCATATGGCAGTCACTTCTGACTCTAGCTCTAGCTGTGCTCTCAAAAATGGGTGGCTTTTTCAATTATACAAATTATAGACACGTCAATGGTTTCATCAAGAGTTTTTGCATCCTGTCACAACTATTTTTTGCTTTACTGATTTTTTACTACCAGCTGAAATAATTTGAAATATATGTTTGTCTATTCCTATTAATTCAAACATTTCCTAGCTGTAATAAATGAAATTCCTAGTGGAACTGAATATCTAATATTTAAGGCATCACCATGACAGTAACCTTGAAAAATTGGACAGGACCAAAATATATGACAGTGATAATTTTCCTCTAGGGAAACACATTGTTTCCAGTATAGAGCTGGGAGAAAAAAAATCTGCATCTTTAGTGCTTGGTCTAAAGAATATCCACACCTGAAATAAAAGTTCAATGGCAAAGACATTTAGAATACATATACACAGGAGATGAATCATTTTGACTTGTATATGAGCAAGCATGTGTTTATTTGAAATTTTTATGTTTCTCTTCAACTGCCTCTAAGAGTACATGCACAGATGGTTTGGGGGTACACACACACATACACACACACTACCTTTTTCACTCCCGTAGTAGTAGAATGTGCGGTTGCTAAGGGCACACCATCTCTTCTGCCACTCTGTCCCAAAGAAGCTGTGGTCTGAAGAACACATGACGATAATGGACTGCATTTATACTGGGTCTCAAACGGCTTTAAAGTGAGGGGTCAAGGGGTGTGACAACCACAAATGTGTAGTATTCACTCTTACACCTCATCATTCCCATGGTGCACCACAGAGCGTACAGAAACCATGCACCAGGACTTCCACGCTGTATGCAGCTTTGAAGTGTTCCATCAGGGCATCTCTAAGCTTCAAACCACTAACTGATCACATCTCATTAACTACTTCACAACTGGTGATTTCTCCTCAGTGATACTGCATGATTGCTATTCATTAAAATGATGTCCTCTACTACTTTCATATTTTATGGGAAATATATTCCAAAATGCTCTGTGACAGTTCATTTATAAAGAGCCCTCTCAGATTGAATTTGAATAACTGGTTGACTGATGGTCAGTCTACGCTCCTCCACTCCAACCTACCTTTCCTGCGCTTCTCCAGGTATCCAGCCTTGAAGACAGACGGAAGCTCCTGGGCAGGTATGGGTGGTGACTGCTGAACACCTGGGAGGATTCATAGGAACAGTCACAACTCCCACAGGTAAGGCATATAGCACACAATAAAAACCCATAACTCCCAATACACCTTGAATTTGCGTATAAAGAGTGGTCACTTAATGGTGGATTACTCTGGGGAAAGCGGTGAGTAATCCACCACTGCGGTTCCCAAAGCATGTTCAATCTTCAGACTTTGTTCAATGACAAACTTTGCTGACACAATGGTTCATTCCTTGTGTGTAAATTTAAAGAGTTATCTTAAAAGAGGTCTTGGTTGAAATGAAAGGATGAAAACAAGTATGCAAAGAATGTAATTCTTTTCTAGCACAAGCTACCACTTCAGAAGAGGCGAACAGAAAACCCTGAGACATACTGTTCTGTCCTGTCCTTTCTGCCCAGGGCAGTGCCGAGGGCATCTGCCGGTGTCATGTCAGCTGACAGCTGCTCCTATCTGTACTGTGTCAAAAGAAGACAAAAATGCAACCTAACATACTGGTCTGTTATATATCACTGGGCTTCGAAGCCACACATGCACACGTCGCTGCAGTAATATGTGAGTGAAAGGGTTTGATTCATCCTCTTCCTACACTCTGCAGTCATCGGACTCAGAGGCCAAAATTACACCAAGAGTAATGACTGAGGGGAAGAAGAGTCATCATCTAAGGACTCTATGAACAGGACAACACTGAGGGGTTGAGGAGTCCAACTGGCAAGGAGCCATCAGACAAGCTTTGGTTCATGTGGACTCAGAGGGAGTTGACTGCAACCCGAGATCTAGTCTGAAGTGAACTGTACTGGTCTAAAAACAGTGTGTGCATGTGTGCTCAATGCATGGGGGTAGACACACCTCAGTCAGACAGAGGTTTCTGACGGCGCAATGAAGAGGAAACGAACCGATGTGTGTGCAACAGGTAGACCTACAGATGGAACCCCAGCCAGCTCATTGCCAGTTCTTGAAAAGCAACAGAGACAGACAGCAGACTCCCACTGGAAGTGTAGTCTGTGATATGCACTTTTTTCCTCAGGGGATATTAATCATCTGTGTTTCACGGAAGGACACATAACCCAGCATGTTTTCATACCAACAACAAACCAACTCAAAACAAACTCTGTTTTCCACCACTTACATGCCTAGATGCCTCTGATCTGATCAGATAAGAAATGAGAAAGACTGCCTTTGACGATAAATTTAAAGCTCCATTGCTTCCTTGTGTCACAAGAGCTTATTTCATGGCAAATGAACAAACCATGCAAAATACAATTTTTTTCCATACTGTGACCTTATCAGAACTTAGTGGTTTACATAATTATTTATGAACCTGAACAAATGAATGATAACAACAAATAATGCAGTGGTCAGGAACAGGGTAGAGACAGGACGATTTAGCGAATATCTAGGGTTTTCTTTTTTGTTGAATCCTCTGTACATAAAGCTGGGGCCAGGCAATTTCAACCAATTGCCTCCCATCCCACTCTTTGATGTAGAAAATCCTAACTGCTACCTCCCTGAAATGAGAAGTGCTTACATCTCCCCATCCATGCCCCACCTCTGACCCCATGATAGACCATACATCCTCAGCAATATCAGTACAGTTCTGGCCAATCAGAAGCCCCGATGTCTCCCTCCCCACGCAACAGACACATCTGTCCACCACATCAGATATAAACAAACTCGGTGTCAACCTCGCCACAGCGCCACACAGTGCCTCGTGTTCGATAGCCCGCTCGGAGTGCAGAGACAAGCTTTCCTGCAGAACGCGGATAGTAACGACCGCCAGCTCCTCCATTTATCAGTGTCACTCTGTCAGCGCTGTTTAAGACTGCACTGTCCACATCTTCATTAGGGGCAAACTAATCACAAATATAGCCAGGATGATTTATTAGCATCAGATCATGGCACGGTTCTCAACTCACATGAGGAGATGACAACTGAGTCGAGAGGTGTTTTTTTTTTCTTTCCGGAAGGTGGAAACTAAAGGTGTCATCAAACGGAGAGTCAGATTCTGCTGATAGGGCGCTAGAAGTCCGGGGGCTGTCCTTGAGGAGGTGCCGCCCTGGACGCTCTCTTCCCATGCCTACATTACACTACATTACATTATAATTTAGCAGACGCTCTTATCCAGAGCGACTTACACAGGTTACAATTTTACATGCTGTCCATTTATGGGTTAAGTACCTAAGGGTACAACAGCAGTGCCCTAGCGGGAAACTGAACCAGCAACCCTCTGGTCACAAGCCCCGTTTCCTACCACTACGACACACTGCTGCCCCTACATGCCCCTTATATTGTGTTGGATAGTCCTTTTCAACGTGTGGCATGCAACACGCTGATATTTCGCAGACAGCACCAAGACCAGACGTTCTGTTTACCAACCCGTATCCCAGCGGACGTCTGTAAACCTACAAAGCCCTCCTAGTGTGCAGTGAACTGAGGCGTGAACCCTGGTGAACTCACGCATGTCTGGGTGTTTGTGGGAGCCAGACTGGGGAAAAAAGGCGGAAGGCAAGCAGCACTAGACACTTTCTGAGCTTGTCAGCTCAGCGCAGAGATGCATTATTCACAGTTCATCATTTTCAGAGACGCACGCTCTTCCTCGTGCATCTTTCCATTAAACTTCTGGCAAAAAAAATCACAAATTTATTTAATGGTGACAGAACACATTTTGATGCAGTTACCTCACAGTCCTGTGCTCTGCCAAACTGGCAGCGCTTTCTGGTGGAAGAGGCGGAGGAGAGTGGGGACGCAAGGCGGGCCATCAGTCTTCCTCTCTGTTCACCAGATAGTGCGACAGTGAATCTGTCACTTTTCTGACAATAACATTCATTATAGATGTAAATGCTACGCTCTCCCCTCTGTCATTTTTTTCCTCACTGCAGATCATTCGTCGATATCCGCCCGCGAGCGGGGCAATCCTTTATGAGATCGAGGGCACGGTGATAGGAGGGTGGCTCAATACGCTCCACTTAATCCCTCTTCATCCCACTGTGACCACAATTCATTTCCTCTCGCCAATCAAACGCATCTCACCTGTCACCTGGGGCTCAGCAGCTCACTGTCGCAAGCGCTCGCCACTTGACGGGAACGCAAGAAAAGTCTCTCCATGAAACAGTCTCTCCTGACTGTCATCGCAAGTGTTCGATAACTGTTTAACCCCCTTCCAGCTCACAGAACTCTCCACAATAGTCGCTTGGTACACAAGCCTACTGTGAGCCTGATACACAAACAATTCCATAAAGACTTTAAGCATCTGGACCAACAAGAGGGTGCTGATCTTCCACCTCCTCTAACCCCATGCCTGTGTAGGGAAGCAGATTAACACCAGTATCAGTGACTATACCCCATCACTTTCCTGCACTGCCCTCAAGCAAAAGCAGTCACATGACAGGAAGTTGACCCCTGCTCACTGCAATAACAGACCTTTGGCCCGCTCATAAAGAACTGTGAAATCACCATCCTGTGTCTCGCGGTCTCTCCTGGCGTCTGGCCTGTCAGCTGACCCTGTGGCAGCACCCCTGTCCAACCCGCTGTGGAGGCTTCACAGTGTGTCCATCTAAACCCACATATGGAAAAATCTCACCTCAAAGCCACAAGAAGGCGGCTGAGATAAAGCTACCCGTGATTAAGCAAGCTCAGGACTTTCCCCTCTCTGACCCAAAGGCTACATTTACAATAAATTACCACTGGCCTGCAGGAAAGCACCAGCTTTCAGTACTTCCTCATTCAGCATGTATTTCCACTCATTTGTCACAATACAGTCTTTTTGGAGGGGGAGTTATTTTTGTCTACTGCTACTGAAAGACAAACTACAGAAACAAGTCAGGAGTTGAGAGTCTGATGTGTGGGAATGCATAGGTTGGTGGCTGGTTTGGAATAATAAATCAATCTATATTTTTACAATAACATTACTTTGTATGAAATGTACAGTGGCCCCTTCAACACTGCTGCTCTCTGCCACCAGCCCCCAGCAGGCATAGTCTGATGAGTGAGTGAATCTGAGCCCCCCCCCCCCCCCCCCCCCCATCTCAATGTGAAATACATTCTGATGTATTCTAACAAGAAAAAAATAAATGCTCTTTGTAATTTATTCTTGTTACAGCAAATCCAAGAAACAGCACATATATGTATAAGGATGAATTTGAACTTAAGATTACCAGAAGACTAAATCATACACGATACACCACCTTCAAAATGAGCATCTTGCTGAGCAAATACGTAATAATGAGTGACTGGGTAACAGCATGACCACTATATAGGTCTTTGCTGTCCATCAGAAACAAACATCACTCAGCAGGTTCTTCTCACTCCGTGTGTTTTGCCCAGGTTCACCTCCATCACCAACCTTTCCCTTTTCTCTATCCTCAGCATATCTGAGCCCCTGCACAGCATTCTGCAGCCAGGCTTGGACCCGCCGACCATCTGTCATCCAGCCCGGACTCAAGCCAGCCTGTTCTTCCACATTTACTTCTAATTGCGCTTAATGCTGCACTAATTGTTTCAATGGGGAATCACTTTGTACAGGCAAAGCTGAGTATGAAGCTAGCCCTTCCCTGTACAGTCCGTTGGCAAGACCCATCTTTCATCTGTGCTCAGCTCGGACCTGAGGGGGCCTCGAGGGCCTGGGGGATGCTGGATGGAGGTTTGGGGTCTGCTGCTCTGTGACCATGTGTCTCACGGGCGGAAACATGGACTTCCACAATTAATCATTCCACCCAGCCGCCTGGTAACTTAGGGGCATAGCTCTGTGATGTATGAACCGTGCCAGAGCAACGAGCCCCCGACACTAAGCCCAGCGTGGCTCTGATGCACTGCACGAAATGGCAGACCCACACAGCTCAGCGTTTAATCACTCCTGTAAGTTTTCACACATCAGAACTGAACTGTCTTTGTATCATGCCCACAACAAATCTGGTTCAACTGCAAGGATGGGGTGATTTAAACCCTCATTACACAACCCTCTTCAAACAGGGACCTATCCTTCTCCTCCTTTTCTCCCTCCCTCCTTGGCTTCTTCCTTGGCACGTGAATACTGCTGAGAGCTTCACAGCAACTTTCCAACAGTACTGCAACATCGAGCAATAAATGAGACATTTTTCTTTTAATTAATTTTAATGTTTATTTCCACATTAATATGAATAGGCCTGTCTTGAGAATAGTCTCCTTTACTTAGAGTTTTTGAGCTGTCATATCTACAACGATTCAGTGTTTTCAAGAGAATGCTAAAACCCTAATAACGTCAATTCTACAGAATCCTGACTCAAACAATGCTAGTCTCAGTCCACCTCAACTTCACAGTTCTCATTTTGCAAAGCAGATGTATTCATACCAAAGGTCCAAGTCCTTTACTGAATACGTCACCAAAAACTGTAGTTATAAAAATAAATTCACAAACTTTTTGTGCACAGTTGCTGCACTTCGAAATCAGTCACTGCTAAGGACCTAGTTTGCAACTGAAATGTATATATACACATATAGTGAAAACTGATACACACCACCATATACTTACGTCCATGGAACGCTGCAACGAAAAGCTTGTGCAAGCTTTGGTAACCATTTAGCACATAATGAATGTAATGTAATGTAACGCAATACACCGACATGTTCCTTGACTCGTTTTGAGGCTTTGGAATCATCACAATGTTACCTGCCTCAAGATCACATTCTTTAGTGTTCTATAGGCAACTGCAGAGCGACAGTTCAGGAAGGCTTGAGGGTGTTTTCAGCCTCTTTTTTCAAATTTTAAAAATGCATCTGCTGCCACAGTCTTGTGAACAATGCAGCCAGTGTATGCCTTATCTGATAAGGAGACACAATATGGAACACCTTCAGATCAAGTCCTTATCTGAATAGAGACAGCTCTGAGTTCAAATAATAGCAGGAAGAGATGGAAGTGTTTACTGTGAAATACAAAACACTTAACTTGACAGATAAGACAGCAAACACCTGTGATGAAGAGATGTTGATTTTCTTGTGCAGCCACCAGAAACCAAACCTGTATAGGCTCCAAGACGGAGTCTGAGAATAATGCCCGTTTAGACGCTGTCATATCATTAAGTGTGAAAGAGCACACTGTCCACCGTCTCAAGCAGAGTTAGAGGCATTCAATTCTTTTTGTATTTTCTCTTTCCTTATTAGGAGCTCATATCCTGGGTGACTTACATAGCTCACATTTTTACGCACTCATTCATACGGCTGGGTATTTACTGAAGCAGTTCAGGTTAAGTCACCTACTCAGCATTATAACCGCCGTGCCAGAGCCTGCTGGCTACGAGCTCTTAACTGCTACTGTATGCTACGCTGCCACCTGCCCTCAGGCGTACTCAGTGCTCCCCGTTTCTGAAGATTGTGAGACACTTGGACATAAGAAAATGTACATGCTGCCCAGGGCAAAACACCTCACACACGTATTTACGGTAATACAAATGCATGACAGTGTTTACATATATTTGCATCCTCAGTCTTATCTGAATAGGAAAGTGCAGAACAAACACTAACACTAGTCTTTCTGAAGGCACCCTTTCATGCCATTCTCCTGCTATGGTGTAAGTGGAATGACATACAACAGCACAACTGCATGAAACGGCATGGTTCCTCAGAGGAGATTCTCTGCCTCTCTTACCCACACCAAAGCAGAGTGGCGATCAGCGCAGGAGCTGCACCCAAACTCTACTGAACTGTTCTTGCTCTCCTGTTTGTCTGTGAGAGGGACAATACAACTACCAAAGATCAAAGCCAGGGAACAATTCGCTTAACTCCAGTCATTCAGCAGTTTGCAAAAACAATTCAAATTATCGAAAAAGTAATGTCCTCATTCAAAAGGGGCGAATCTAATACATTCACTCACGCACACACACACACCTTTAAGACAGGCTGTTTTTACCAAATGCCCTTGTTTGAAAGTTTACTGATAGATCACAGCTCTAGAAGACATGCTGACAAATGTCGATGCTTGAGCTGAATTTAGATACTGACTGCACTCCTGATGTCCTAGGACTCCAGTTCTCCTTTGTTCATTGACTTACAATAATCTCCCTGCTCCTTAACAAAGGAGGGACTTTCCCAAATAGGGCTTCCCTTCCCAGTCACTACCCCAGCCACTGCGAGGCTACTTCTGTTGCCAAAAGAATTTCTTCCCTCTGTCTTAGGTCAGTGTTCCTGTGTTTGACATACGTGACCTGTGGGTGAACCTGCCACTGGCGAGCCACATCAAATACACACACAAACATATCCAATCATAATTCACACTGCCAAAATATGCTGTACTTTATGATGACCAATTGCTGGAATGCTATAAGGATGATATACATGCAAGCTTAAAAAAAGAACATTATGGTGAAGGATAAACTTTATTTTTGAGTTTCTCCTTGATAACCGGCTCCAAAGTGTTGCCTTTATAGGCTAGAAAGTGGCAATGGTTCAAATTTGTTTTTCACGATGTTCTACAAGTCTTTTAGAACAAACAGCATGAAATGTGTGGAATGCCCAGTTTCTCACAAAATATTTTACATCGTTATTTTAATCAAAGTGCGAAATGAAATTCAGACTATTCAAATTGTAACAGGCTTCCTTTTGCATAATATGCACAACTGCCCTTGATTGAGCATTGCGTTACATAATGTGAATGAACCCAAAATGATTCTTTCAAGCAGACTGCCTCACTCTCATGAGCAGAATTTTTAACAGTGTTAGTGCAGGAATGTTTATATCCCAGTGTTTCCATCACTATATGTGGTTGACTCATATCAGGAATTTCTTTTGAGCAGAATTTTTATTAGTGTTAGTCAGGCCCGGCCTGGCGCCAGGAGAAAATACAGAAAATACA